>NC_059207.1:26984286-27284286 GCF_020615455.1 Coregonus clupeaformis
TCTACAATGTAGAAAATAGTAAAAAATAAAGAAAAACCCTTGAATGAGTAGGTGTGTCCAAACTTTTGACTGGTACTGAAAGTATACTGTGTGTGTGTGTGTGTGTGTGTGCGCATGTGTGAGTGTGTGTGTGTGTGTGTGTGTATGCATGTGTGTATGTACTGCATGTTTACTGTCTGGCTGGGGGCTAGGGCTAGGTTTAGGGCTGTGGGGGGACATTGCGTGCAGGGTGTTAATGGGAGCCCCTGGGCAGCGGAATGGGGCCCACAGGGGCCCCCGGAGGACCAGCGGGGCAATTAGGAAGTCATTTGGCCAGTTTGTGCTTCTATTGTGGGAAAATCAATCAGTGTGGAGCGTATTAGGGTTCGCTTGGCAGGTAGAGGCCCGCACTGAGCTGCCCATGGCCAGCCACTGTCACGCAGTCAGATCCCATAGCAGGGAACAGACAGGGTCACACTCAAACGCAAAGGCCCTGTCATGTTGGTTTTGAGAACAACGGGGAGTCCAATAGAATTAGAGCATTCTGAACAGGCAACAGGAGGAGGGGATGGGGGGGCTGAAAGGATGCTTGGGTTTTAGGGGTTTGAAGGGAGTGGAGTGGGCACGAACTGGCATTTTCTGGAAACTGTATTTCCACTGGTTTCCCTTCCACTTGTTTCTCTTTCACAAATGTCTCTCTGTAGTTACCTCTTCTGGTGTTACATATACAATATGTCCGAGCAGGTGTTAATAAAAGCATTTAAAATTCAAATCCAAAATGGGCTTATCTGCTGTTGGGAGTGTAGCAAGGTAATTTTGTTCGCTAGGTTATGAAGAAGATAGTTTTTACTTTGATATACCAGTGGTATGACACTGCTTCTGGGTGCATTCTTACTTTAATACATCAGTGTGATTTTCGAGTGGACTGGGTCAATCAGGTCACTTTAGGGGTAATTCTATTTCTGAATTAATATTATTCTGGTGTTATTGCTTTATTATTTATTAATTATTTCCATAACTTTCTTTGTGTGTTATCTGTCAAATAAATACAAATCTGTCAAGTAATCTGAGTTTAGCAGAGCTGGTATAAAACAATATTACAATCAAGACTAGAGTGGCTAGAATGATTCAGCCTATTTCCTGTGAACCTGTTATATCTCCGTTAGATGTTCTCTTTCCTTTTGGAGATGGTATATGTTTTTTATGCTATACTAAATTTGACATTAGTGTAATTTCGCCTTATTTGTGAAATATGTTCCTTGTTTTAAACTTATATTCATACATTGAGTTGGAATTTTGTTTGTTATATGTTATATTTGCACAACAATGGAATGTTCACCATATAACGTTGAGTACGAACTGCTAGCTCTCTGTGTTGTTTTTAGCATTATATGCTAGCTATGCATCCTAGCTAGCATGTTAGCATTTCAGCTATGCTGTTATTTCAGTTAAACAAACTATGCATTGTATTCTCACTGTTGCGGCACTGGAGCGTTGTTGGTTTAATATCCAACAGGCACGGATACAGTTAAGAGACATTGATGCAGGTATTGTTGTCACGCCCTGACTCAGGGGACTCTTATATGTTGAGTCAGGGTGGGTATATTCTTTGTGGTGTTTATTCAATGGGTGTTATTCTAGTATGTATAGATCTATGTTGGCCGGTGTGGTTCCCAATCAGAGGCAGCTGTCGCTCGTTGTCTCTGATTGGGGATCATACTTAGGCAGCCTATTGGCACTAGTGTGTCAATTGTTTTGTCGTGTGTTTATTTAGTTTAATAAACATGTACGTATATCACGCTGCGCCTTGGTCTGACCCGTCATTCAACGAACGTGACAGAAGATCCCACCAAACAAGGACCAAGCAGCGTGCCGAGAAGGAGCAAACGCCTGGGACTCAACAGGAGGTTACGTTAGTAGATGTCCTCCTCGGTTGGGGGAGAATTACGGAGGAGCAGGCCGTCCGTTATCGGAGGGCGATGAAGGAGGATGCCCAGGTAGGAGAGGAGAAACGGCGCCAACAGTGCCGACGACGGAGACCCGAGAGGCAACCCCAATAAAAACAATTTGGGGGGGGCACACAGTGTGGTCGACGAGGCAGCAGGAGGCCGTTAAAGGGTAGATCTGCAGGATAGGAGAGGAGGCCACCATGTTACGGGGGCTATTGGTTCAGAGGGAGGCGCTACAGGAGGCTAAAAGGGAGAAGGAAAGAGTAGAGGCACGACGAGAGGAGCTGGTTAGGCAGCAGAGGGAGCGGGGGTTAATAAAGGAACCCAGTCCTGCTCCTCGCCAGTCCGGTCCGGCCCATTCCTGCTCCCCGCACGAAGCCAGTGGAGCGTGTTCCCAGTACGGCCCGGCCCGTTCCTGCCCCTCGCACCAAGCCTGTGGTGCGCGTCGCCAGTCCGGCCCGGCCTGTTCCTGCTCCTCGCACCAAGCCTGTGGTGCGCGTCGCCAGCCCGGCCCGGCCTGTTCCTGCGCCTCGCACCAAGTCAGTGGTGCGCGTCGCCAGCCCGGCCCGGCCTGTTCCTGCTCCTCGCACCAAGCCAGTGGTGCGCGTCGCCAGCCCGGCCCGGCCTGTTCCTGCTCCTCGCACCAAGCCTGTGGTGTGCGTCGCCAGCCCGGCCCGGCCTGTTCCTGCTCCTCGCACCAAGCCAGTGGTGCGCGTCGCCAGCCCGGCCCGGCCTGTTCCTGCTCCTCGCACCAAGCCAGTGGTGCGCGTCGCCAGCTCGACCCGGCCTGTTCCTAATCCTCACACCAAGTCAGTGGTGCGCGTCGCCAGCCCGGCCTGTTCCTGCTCCTCGCATCAAGCCAGTGGTGCGCGTCGCCAGTCCGGCCCGGTCTGTTACTGCTCCTCGCACCAAGCCAGTGGTGCACGTCGCCAGTCCGGCCCGGCCCGTTCCTGTCCCTCGCACCAAGCCAGTGGTGCGTGTTCCTAGTCCGGTCCGACCCGTGCCTGCTCCTTGCACCAGACCAGTGGTGCGTTTGTCCAGTCCGGCACGGCCCGTGCCCATTCCACTCCGGAGCCAGAGCAGTCCGCTCCACCAGTGCCTGATCCAGTGCCGGTCAGCTGTTCCACTCCGGAGCCAGAGCAGTCCGCTCCACCGGTGCCTGATCCAGCGCCGCTCAGCTGCTCCACTCCGGAGCCAGAGCAGTCCGCTCCACCGGTGCCTGATCCAGCGCCGCTCAGCTGCTCCACTCCGGAGCCAGAGCAGTCCGCTCCAGTGGTGCGTGTTCCTAGTCCGGTCCGGCACGTACCTGCTCCTCGCACCAGACCAGTGGTGCGTTTGTCCAGTCCGGCACGGCCCGTGCCCATTCCACCGGTGCCTGGTCCGGCACCGGTCAGCTGCTCCACTCCAGAGCCAGAGCAGTCCGCTCCACCAGTGCCTGATCCAGTGCCGGTCAGCTGTTCCACTCCGGAGCCAGAGCAGTCCGCTCCACCGGTGCCTGATCCAGCTCCGCTCAGCTGCTCCACTCCGGAGCCAGAGCAGTCCGCTCCACCGGTGCCTGATCCAGCTCCGGTCAGCTGCGCCACTCCGGAGCCAGAGCAATCCGCTCCACCGGGGTCCAGTCCAGCTCCGGTCAGCGGCTCCACTCCGGAGCCAGAGCAGTCCGCTCCACCGGTGCCTGATCCAGCTTCGGTCAGCGGCTCCACTCCGGAGCCAGAGCAGTATGATCCACCGGTGCCCAGTCCAGCTCCGGTCAGTGGCTCCAGTCCAGACCATGACGTCAGCCCCTCTCCAGGTTCGGGGTCTCCCACACCAGGGTCCAGACAGGGCCTGGTGTATCGTGGGAGGAAGGAGAGGGGAAGAAGCGCGCCGAGGTCCAGACCAGACCAGGGGCGCAACAGGGAGGCGGAGAGTGAGAGGTCGTCACGCCCCGAGCCGGATCCGCCTCTGAGGCGGAATGCCCACCCGGCCCCTACCCTGTTATGTTTATGTTGTGCGGTCGGAGTCCGCACCTTTGGGGGGGGGTACTGTCACGCCCTGACTCAGGGGACGCTTATATGTTGAGTCAGGGTGTGTATATTCCTTGTTGTGCTTTTTCTATGTTGTCGATCTAGTATGTGTGGATCTATGTTGGCCGGTGTGGTTCCCAATCAGAGGCAGCTGTCGCTCGTTGTCTCTGATTGGGGACCATACTTAAGCAGCCTATTGGCACTGTCTAGTTGTGGGATCTTGTTCCCTGTTAGGTTTGTATTGTGTATAGCCTTGGACTTCACGTTACGTTGGTTTGTTGTTTTGTCGTGAGTGTTTATTCGTTAATAAACATGTATGCATTTCACGCTGCGCCTTGGTCTGACCCGTCTCTCAACGATCGTGACAATTGTACCTTATTCTGTGAGAATTACAAATGTGTTTTTAAACGTTTTTATACATTTTATGTGCTACTGTATGTTAATTGTGTTGCCACGTGCATTGTGCGTGTGATTCTGCTCCAATCGAAGAAGGCGGGGATTCAGTTGAGAAACATTGTCACGGTTTACTATGCCAGAACCCAGAAGCAGACCAGGACAAGGTACGTTGAGAGAAAGGTGAGTGTTTATTTAATAGATTCCGAGTGAGGCTGAATAATCCAGGGAACAGAGCGGGTGGCGTGGATGGGTTGTTGAGGGTGCAGTGGTTGGTCCGGTAATGGCTCGGCAGCCGCCGACCATCAGGCAGAGGTTGGGTGAAGGTTCCGGGTGAGAGACTGCAGACAGAACAAAAACGGAGGTCAGTACACAGCAAGTCACAAAGTGCAAAACAACAAAACTAACACTAATGGCTCAGAGGCTGATACGCTGACAAACATACTGTTCATAGCTAACGATCCGGCAGGAACTGGATGTTCGGCCAGAGCCTAAGAAGGGTGATGATCAGGACCAGGTGTGCAGATTGCTGATGGGATGCAGGTAGCGGAAAACAAGAGCGCTCCCGGAGCGTTCCCGAACCTCGGGAAACTGGAGATTACGAACAGGAACACTAGTCACCAGACAGGACCCGACTCAGACAGCCGGGATCGTTACAGTACCCCCTCCGAAACGCCACCGGGCGGACTCCCCGGAGCGCCAGGATGGAGGCGGTAGAAGTCACTGATGAGGTCCGCATCTAGGACCTGTCGCGCGGGAATCCAACTCCTCTCCTCAGGGCCATACCCCTCCCAGTCCACGAGATACTGGAAACCCCGGCCCCGCCGTCTGGAATCCATGATCGCCGCACCGTGTAGGCAGGACCACCTCCGATCATCCGAGGAGGAGGAGGAGGAGGCGGAGGAGGCAACAGAGGACTGAGGAAGACAGGCTTGAGGCAGGAGACATGAAAGGTGGGATGGACTCTGAGCGTCCTCGGTAGTTTGAGTCGAACTGCCACTGGATTGATCACCTTCTCCACCACAAACGGACCAATGAACTTCGGTAACAACTTCCTAGACTCAGTCCGTAACGGAAGATCCCGTGTGGCCAACCAAACCCTATCTCCGATGGTATAGGTGGGAGCGGGGATCCGGCGACGATTCGCCTGGAGCTGATACCGGTCCGAAACTCCAAGGAGTGCCTTTCTGGCCCGATGCCAGGTCCGGTGGCAACGACGAATATGGGCCTGAACCGAAGGCACTGAGAGCTCCTTCTCCTGAGAAGGAAACAGGGGAGGTTGGTAGCCATACAGGCACTGGAAGGGAGACATCCCAGTGGCAGATGTAGGAAGAGTATTGTGGGCATACTCAACCCAAGGCAACTGAGAGACCCAGGAGGTGGGGTTGGAAGAGACCAGACAGCGTAGCGTGGATTCCATCTTCTGGTTGGCTCTCTCCGCCTGACCATTGGATTGGGGGTGAAAACCAGATGTGAGACTGACTGTAGCTCCAATGGCCAAACAGAAGGACTTCCAGACAGCAGAGGTAAACTGAGGGCCACGGTCGGAAACGATATCACTGGGCAAACCGTGGACCCTGAAAACCTCCCTAACCAGGATCTCGGACGTCTCCGAGGCAGAGGGAAGCTTGGCAATTGGCACAAAGTGGGCGAACTTGCTGAATCTGTCCACGATAGTCAGAACGACCGTGTTCCCCTCAGAAGCGGGCAACCCAGTGACGAAGTCCAGGGCCAGATGCGACCATGGTCGCCGGGAATAGGAAGGGGGTGAAGTAGTCCAGAGCTGGGCCGATTGGTACTCTTATTCTGCGCACACACTGGACAGGCAGCAACAAAACCCCGAGTATCCTCGGCCATGGCAGGCCACCAAAAACGTTCTGCGGAAGAAACGCCATTGTCCGAGCCACGCCAGGGTGACAAGCCATCTTGCTGGCGTGGGACCATTTGAGGACAGCAGGACGAACCGACTCAGGCACAAACAACCGACCGGGTGGACCGTTACCGGGACCGGGCCGAGTCCGAAGGGGCCGCCAGCACCTCCTCCTCAATCTTCCACATAACTGCTCCCACGACGCAGTTCCGGGGGAGGATTGTCTCGGTCTTGGACCCACTCTCCTCCGTCTTGGAGAACATCCGGGACAAGGCGTCCGCCTTGCCGTTCTTAGATCCAGAGTCGGAACGTCAGGTAAACTTGAATCGTCCCGAAAAACAACGCCCACCTGGCCTGACGGGAGTTGAGACGCTGAACCGATTGCACGTAAGCAAGATTCTTGTGGTCAGTCCAGACAATAAACGGTTGCTCCGCCCCCTCCAACCAGTGGCGCCACTCCTCCAAGGCAAGTTTCACCGCGAGAAGCTCCCGGTTACCCACATCGTAATTCCTCTCCGCAGGCGAAAGGCGACGAGAGTAGTAGGCGCAGGGATGGAGTTTACTGTCCGTGGAGCATCGCTGCGACAGGATGGCGCCAACTCCCACATCAGACGCGTCCACTTCAACGACAACTGACGGGCCGTGTCCGGTTGAGAGAGAATCGGTGCGTTGGTGAATCGCCTCTTCAAATCCAGAAACGCTCGATCCGCCTCCGGATTCCACTTGAAGGTCCTGATACTGGAAGTCAAGGCAGTTAACGGAGCGGCCACACGGCTGTAATCCCGGATGAATCTGCGGTAGAAATTCGCAAACCCCAAAAATCTCTGGAGTTGCAATCTGCACGGGCTGGGCCCATTCCAGAACCGCTCTAACCTTCTCCTGGTCCATCCTAATCTCTCCCCTGGAGATGATGTACCCGAGAAAGGATGTCGTGTGGGCGTGAAACTCGCACTTCTCGGCCTTCACGAACAGGCGATTCTCCAACAATCGCTGCAGAACCTGCCGGACATGCTGGACGTGGTCGGAAGGTTCCTTCGAGAAGATCAGAATGTCATCCAGGTAAACAAACACAAAGAGACCGATCATATCTCTCAGGACGTCGTTCACCATACTCTGGAATACCGCTGGAGCATTGGTCAGTCCAAACGGCATCACCTGATACTCGAAGTGACCCATCGGTGTATTGAAACCCGTCAACCACTCGCCCCCTCTCTGATCCGGACCAGGTGATACGCATTGCGTAGGGTCTAGCTTGGTGAACACCGTAGCACCCTGTAAGGAGTCGAAGGCAGAACTCATCAAGGGCAGGGGATACTTGTTCTTGACCGTGATGTCATTCAACCCCCGATAATCAATACACGGTCGAAGAGAGCCATCCTTCTTACCCACAAAGAAGAATCCTGCCCCCAGGGGTGATGACGAGGGACGAACGAGACCAGCAGCTAGGGACTCCTTGATGTAGGTCTCCAACGCCTCACGTTCAGGTCGGGAGATACTGTATAACCTTCCCTTGGGGTAGACAGCTCCAGGGACCAGGTTGATGGCACAATCATATGGTCGGGTGGGGAGGGGAGTGACAGAGCCTTCTGCTTACTGAAAACTTCCCCCAAATCGTGATATGTCTCGGGAACCAGGGGACAAATCTGGGGGTTTAGCCTCAATCACCTGACTGGGAACCGAATGGGGGCAGGCAGTCTTGAGACAGTTAGCATGACAATCAAGGCTCCAACTCGTTACCTTGCCCGTCACCCAATCGAACGTGGGATTGTGTTCCTTCAGCCAGGGGTATCCAAGGACCAGAGGAACATGGGAAGACGGCAGAATGAAGAATGAAATCATCTCAGAATGATTCCCCGACAACCGCATCTTAACCGGTTCAGTCCTCATCGTGATACGTGCCAGACTACTGCCGTTCAGAGTGGTCGCTTCAATGGCTTCCGGCAATTGCTCCTTGAAAGCCCCAGCTGTTCCACCAACTTCGGCATCAAGAAAGCTTCCATCGGCACCTGAATCGATAAAGCGTTAAGCGCTAAGCTCTGATTCCTGTTCACAAGGGTAGCCGGAAACGGGTCTGACAGAGGTACTGAGAGGTTGAAACTGGCTCGCTAAAAGTCCTCCCAACTTTAGCGAGCCGGGCAGTTTGACGACCGCCGGGAACAAGTGGAGATGTAATGTCCCGAGCTACCACAGTAGAGGCAGCAGTTGGTCTTACGTCTATGTTGACGCTCCTCCTTGGTTAACCCGTGCCGCCCCACTTGCATGGGTTCAGAATCGGGAGAGAGAACCTCTCCACTAATCCATTGTGGTGGAGAATGATCGACGTGTTCTGGTCCACCACCCGACCCGACTGGGAACTGAGAAGCTGATCGATTGGACGGACCCCATTGCTTCTCCCTCCCTTCGGCTCTCGAACTCGATTATCCACCCGAATAGACAAGGCTACCAAGCTGTCCAGGTCACTAGGCTCCGGATAGGAGATCAACTCATCCTTGAGCTGCTCCGACAGACCCTGGTAAAAGGCCGCTTGCAGAGACTCCTCGTTCCACCCACTCTCCACAGCCAACGTCTTGAACTCGATCACGAAGTCGGCCACGCTGCGAGTTCCTTGGCGAAGCGAAAACAGGCGCCTAGCTGCGTCCCTCCCTCGGACGGAATGGTCGAAGAGCTTCCTCATCTCGGCCGTGAACCCCTGGTATGAAGCCATGCAGGGATCCTGTCGTTCCCAAACGGCTGACGCCCACTCCAGCGCTCGACCACGCAGCAACTCAATCACAAAGGCTATCCTAGCCTTGTCTGTGGCATAAGAGTAGGGCTGTAGATCGAACACTAATCCACACTGCATAAGGAAGGAACGGCATCTTCCCAGCTCCCCCTCATATTTATCCGGCGCCGGAACCTTGGGCTCACGGATGGACACAGCTTCAGAAGCGGCAGGCGAGATGGGTGAAACGGTAGTGGATCCTCCACCGGACACTTACGTTGGTTCTGGACCTCCGTCAGACCGGTAGAAAGGTTCCGAACTGACAACGCGATCTCCTGTAGTACCGTGCTATGATGGCCCAACATCTTCTCCTGCTGGGTAATAGCATGGCGAACAGAGTCCAGGTCCGCTGGGTTCATTACTGGCCGGATCGTTCTGTCACGGTTTACTATGCCAGAACCCAGAAGCAGACCAGGACAAGGTACGTTGAGAGAAAGGTGAGTGTTTATTTAATAGATTCCGAGTGAGGCTGAATAATCCAGGGAACAGAGCGGGTGGCGTGGATGGGTTGTTGAGGGTGCAGTGGTTGGTCCGTAATGGCTCGGCAGCCGCCGACCATCAGGCAGAGGTTGGGTGAAGGTTCCGGGTGAGAGACTGCAGACAGAACAAAAACGGAGGTCAGTACACAGCAAGTCACAAAGTGCAAAACAACAAAACTAACACTAATGGCTCAGAGGCTGATACGCTGACAAACATACTGTTCATAGCTAACGATCCGGCAGGAACTGGATGTTCGGCCAGAGCCTAAGAAGGGTGATGATCAGGACCAGGTGTGCAGATTGCTGATGGGATGCAGGTGCGGAAAACAGAGCGCTCCCGAGCGTTCCCGAACCCTCGGGAAACTGGAGATTACGAACAGGAACACTAGTCACCAGACAGGACCCGACTCAGACAGCCGGGATCGTTACAAACATTGAACTGAATACCTGTTGTTCTCTGTTTCTATAACTCTCTATGCAGTTGGAAAAAATACTGAACAAAAATATAAATGCAACATGCAACAATTTCAAAGATTTTACTGAGTTACAGTAGGAAATCAGTCAATTGAAATAAATTAACTAGGCCCTAATCTATGGATTTCACGTGACTGGGAATACAGATATGAATCTGTTGGTCACAGATACATTAAAAAAAGAGTAGGGGCGTGGATCAGAAGAACAGGCAGTATCGGGTGTGACCACGATCCATTGATAAAATGCAATTGTGTTCGTTGTCCGTAGCTTATGCCTGCCCATACCATAACCCCACCGCCACCATGGGGCACTTTGTTCACAACGTTGACATCAGCAAAATCTCGCCCACACAACGCCATCTGCCCGGTACAGTTGAAACCGGGATTCATTTGTGAAGAGGCCACTTCTCCAGTGTGCCAGTCGCCATCGAAGGTGAGCATTTGCCCACTGAAATCAGTTACGACGCTGAACTGCATTCATGTCAAGACCCTGGTGAGGACGACGAGCATGCAGATGAGCTTCCCTGAGACGGTTTCTGACAGTTTGTGCAGAAATTATTCGGTTGTGCAAACCCACAGTTTAATCAACTGTCCGGGTGGCTCGATTCAGACCATCCTGCAGGTGAAGAAGTCGAATATGGAGGTCCTGGACTGGCATGGTTAAACGTGGTCTGAGGTTGTGAGGCCAGTTGGACGTACTGCCAAATTCTCTAAAACGACGTTGGAGGTTATGGTAGAGAAATTAACATTAAATTCTCTGGTAACAGCTCTGGTGGACATTCCTGCAGTCAGTATGCCAATTGCACGCTCCCTCAAAACTTGAGACATCTGTGGCATTGTGTTGTGTGACAAAACGGCACATTTGATAGTGGCCTTTTATTGTCCCCAGCACAAGGTGCACCTGTGTAATGATCATGCTGTTTAATCAGCTTCTTGATATGCCACACCTGTCAGGTGGATGGATTATCTTGGCAAAGGAGAAATGCTCACTAACAGAGATGTGAACAAATTTGTGCACAAAATTGGAGAGAAATATGCTTTCTGTGCGTATAGAACATTTCTGGGATCTTTTATTTCAGCTCATGAAACTTGGGACCAACACTTTACATGTTGCTTTTATATTTTTGTTCAATATGCATGTTCCGATCCTGAAGTTGAGTGAAGCGTGAAACCTGTTACACATAGGTCCCCATGGAAGAAAATCAAATGCTAACAAAAGGATATCAATCAAATGTACACTGCTCAAAAAAATAAAGGGTACACTAAAATAACACATCCTAGATCTGAATAAATGAAATAATCTTATTAAATACTTTTTTCTTTACATAGTTGAATGTGCTGACAACAAAATCACACAAAAATTATCAATGGAAATCAAATGTATCAACCCATGGAGGTCTGGATTTGGAGTCACCCTTAAAATTAAAGTGGAAAACCACACTACAGGCTGATCCAACTTTGATGTAATGTCCTTAAAACAAGTCAAAATGAGGCTCAGTAGTGTGTGTGGCCTCCACGTGCCTGTATGACCTCCCTACAACGCCTGGGCATGCTCCTGATGAGGTGGCGGATGGTCTCCTGAGGGATCTCCTCCCAGACCTGGACTAAAGCATCCGCCAACTCCTGGACAGTCTGTGGTGCAACGTGGCGTTGGTAGATGGAGCGAGACATGATGTCCCAGATGTGCTCAATTGGATTCAGGTCTGGGGAACGGGCGGGCCAGTCCATAGCATCAATGGCTTCCTCTTGCAGGAACTGCTGACACACTCCAGCCACATAAGGTCTAGCATTGTCTTGCATTAGGAGGAACCCAGGGCCAACCGCACCAGCATATGGTCTCACAAGGGGTCTGAGGATCTCATCTCGGTACCTAATGGCAGTCAGGCTAGCTCTGGCGAGCACATGGAGCCCCCCAAAGAAATGCCACCCCACACCATGACTGACCCACCGCCAAACCGGTCATGCTGGAGGATGTTGCAGGCAGCAGAACGTTCTCCAAGGCATCTCCAGACTCTGTCATGTCTGTCACATGTGCTCAGTGTGAACCTGCTTTCATCTTTGAAGTGCACAGGGCGCCAGTGGCGAATTTGCCAATCTTGGTGTTCTCTGGCAAATGCCAAACGTCCTGCACGGTGTTGGGCTGTAAGCACAACCCTCACCTGTGGACGTTGGGCCCTCATACCACCCTCATGGAGTCTGTTTCTGACCGTTTGAGCAGACACATGCACATTTGTGGCCTGCTGGAGGTCATTTTGCAGGGCTCTGGCAGTGCTCCTCCTGCTCCTCCTTGCACAAAGGCGGAGGTAGCAGTCCCTGCTGCTGGGTTGTTGCCCTCCTACGGCCTCCTCCACGTCTCCTGATGTACTGGCCTGTCTCCTGGTAGCGCCTCCATGCTCTGGACACTACGCTGACAGACACAGCAAACCTTCTTGCCACAGCTCGCATTGATGTGCCATCCTGGATGAGCTGCACTACCTGAGCCACTTGTGTGGGTTGTAGACTCCGTCTCATGCTACCACTAGAGTGAAAGCACCGCCAGCATTCAAAAGTGACCAAAACATCAGCCAGGAAGAATAGGAACTGAGAAGTGGTCTGTGGTCACCACCTGCAAAACCAGTCCTTTATTGGGGGTGTCTTGCTAATTGCCTATAATTTCCACCTGTTGTCTATTCCATTTGCACAACAGCATGTGAAATGTATTGTCAATCAGTGTTGCTTCCTAAGTGGACAGTTTGATTTCAGAGATGTGTGATTGACTTGGAGTTACATTGTGTTGTTTAAGTGTTCCCTTAATTTTTTTTAGCAGTGTATTTATAAAGAATTTTTTTACATCAGCAGATGTCACAAAGTGCTTATACAGAAACCCAGCCTAAAACCCCAAAGAGCAAGCAATGCAGATGTAGAAGCACGGTGGCAAGGAAAAACTCTCAAGAAAGTCAGGAACCTAGGAAGAAACCTAGAGAGGAACCAGGCTCTGAGGGGTGGCCAGTCCTCTTCTGGCTGTGCCCGGTGGAGATTATAAGAGTACATGGCCATTAAGGCAAGATCGTTCTTCAAGATGCTCAAATGTTCATTGATGACCAGCAGGGTCAAATAATAATCACAGTGGTTATAGAGGGTGCAACAGGTCAGCACTTCAGGAGTAAATAAAAGTTTGCTTTTCACAGCTGAGCATTGAGGTCGTGGCCGCAGGTGCGGTAGAAAGAGAGGGAGAGGGAGAGAGATGGTCAAAACAGCAGGTCCGGGATAAGGTAGCACGTCCGGTAAACAGGTCAGGGTTCCTAATCCGCAGGCAGAACAGCAGAAACTGGAGCAGCAGTACGACCGGGTGGACTGGGGACGAGGACAGCCAGGAGTCGTCAGGCCAGGTAGTCCTGACACATGGTCTTTGGGCTCAGGTCCTCCGGGAGGGGAGAGAGAGAGCGAGAGAGAGATGGGAGAATTAGAGGGGGAATACTTAAGATCACACAGGACACCAGATAAGACAGGAGAATTACACCAGATAGGACAGACTGACCCTAGCCCCCCAGCACATAGACTATTGCAGCATACTTTAGATACTGGAGACTGAGACGGGGGGTCGAGGGACACTGTGGCCCTGTCCAACAATACCCCCGGACAGGGCCAACCAGGCTGGACATAACCCCACCTACTTTGCCAAATCCCAGCCCTCACACCACCAGAGGGATATCAACAGACCACCAACTTACTACCCTGAGACAAGGTGGAGTACAGCCCACAAATATCTCCCCCACCGCACGAGCCCAAGGGGCGCAAAACTGGACAGGAAGATTCCATCAGTGGAAAAAGCCTGGCATTACGTGATGCAACCCTCCTAGGGAAGGCATGGGAGAGCAGTAGCAACCCAGTGACTCAGCCCCCGTAATAGGCTCAGAGGCAGAGAATCCCAGTGGAGAGAGGGGAGCCGACCAGGCAGAGACAGCAAGGGTGGTTCGTCACTCCAGTGCCTTGCCATTCACCTTCGCACCCCTGGGCCAGACTACACTCAATCATAGGACCTATGACTGACCTATAAAGACTTAAAGGTTGAATGGTCGTTCCCTCGACGCAATTCAACGGCTCAGACACGAGACGTATGTGGAAGGGTTTACAGAAAATCACGGACTACAATAGGAAAACCAGCCACGTCGCGGACACCGACGTCTTGCTGCTAGACAAGATAAACAAGTTTTTTGCCCGCTTTGAGGATAACACAGTACCACCGATGTGGCCAGCTGCCAAGGACTGTGGGCTCTCCTTCTCCGTGGCCATTGTAAGTAAGACATTTAAACGTGTTAACCCTCGCAAGGCTGCCGGCCCAGACGGCATTCCTAGCCGCGTCCTCAGAGCATGCGCAGACCAGCTGACTGGTGTGTTTATGGACATATTCAATCTCTCCCTATCCTAGTCTGCTGTCCTCATATGCTTCAAGATGGCCACCATTGTTCCTGTACCCAAGAATGCAAAGGTAACTGAACTAAATGACTATCGCCACTCACTTCTGTCATCATGAAGTGCTTAGAGAGACTAGTCAAGGATCATATCACCTCCACCTTACCTGTCACCCTAGACCCACTTCAATTTGCTTACCGCCCCAATAGGTCTACAGACGATGCAATCGCCATCACACTGCACACTGCCCTATCCCATCTGGACAAGAGTAATACCTATGTAAGAATGCTGTTCATTGACTATAGCTCAGCATTCAACACCATAGTACCCTCCAAGCTCATCATCAAGCTTGAGGCCCTGGGTCTCAACCCCGCCCTGTGTAATTGGGGTGAATGTAGGAAACAACATCTCCACTTCGCTGATCCTCAACATTGGGGCCCCACAAGGGTGTGTGCTCAGCCCCCTCCTTTACTCCCTGTTCACCCATGACTGCGTAGCCATGCACGCCTCCAACTCGATCATCAAGTTTGCAGATGACACAACAGTAGTATGCTTGATTACCAACAACGATGAGACAGACTACAGGGAGGAGGTGAGGGCTCTTGGAGTGTGGTGTCAGGAAAATAACCTTTCACTCAATGTAAAAAAAAATCGTGGACTTCAGGAAACATCAGAGGGAGTACCCCCTATCCACATTGATGGGACTGAAAATCAGCTTTTATCTCAAGGCCATCAGACTGTTAAATAGCCATCACTAGCACAGAGAGGCTTCTGCCTACAGTTGAAGTCGGAAGTTTACATACACTTAGGTTGTCATTAAAACTTGTTTTTCAACCACTCCACAAATGTGTTGTTAACAAACTATAGTTTTGGCAAGTCGGTTAGGACATCTACTTTATGCATGACTGTCACACCCGGGCTCTGGGACTCTATATGTTGAGCCAGGGTGTGGTCATTCTATGTGTTGTATTTCTATGTTTGGGAGTTCTAGTTTGTATTTCTAGGTTGGCCAGAGTGGCTCCCAATCAGAGGCAACGAGTGTCAGCTGTGGCTGGTTGTCTCTGATTGGGAGCCATATTTAAACTGTCTGTTTTCCCTTTTGTGTTTGTGGGATCTTGTTCGAGTTGGTTTGTGTTTGACCGTTGACTGTCACGTTATCGTTTTCTTGTTTTGTTCGTGCTTTCATTTAATAAAGTAAAGTATGTTCGCAACTAACGCTGCGCATTGGTCTACTGCATACGACGATCGTGACAGAAGATCCCACCATACCAGGACCAAGCAGCGTGTCCAGGAGCAGGCAGCCTGGACGTGGGAGCAGATCTTGGACGGGCAGGGGTCCTGGACCTGGGAGGAAATCCTGGCCGGGATGGATCGCCGGCCATGGAGTGAGACGGTAGAAGCGCGACGGAGAGAGGAGCAACGGGGGGGGGGCACAGGGCATGGACGATGGGGCTGACGGAGGCAGAAAAGGGGCGAATTCAGAAGGCCACCAGGTTACGGGGGCCACTGGTCAAAGTAGGGAAGGAAGGTGTAGAGGCACGGCGAGAGGTACTGGGGTGTGTTACCAGTCCGGTCCGGCCCGTTCCAGATCCCGGGGTAGAGCCAGTGGTGTGTGTCCCCAGTACGGTCCGGCCTGTTCTGGCCCCTCGCACCAAGTGTACGGTGCGCGTCGCCAGCCCGGCCCGGCCTGTTCCTGCCTCACGCACCAAGCCTACGGTGCGCGTCGCCAGCCCGGCCCGGCCTGTTCCTGCCCCTCGCACCAAGCCTACGGTGCGTGTCGCCAGCCCGGCCCGGCCTGTTCCTGCTACTCGCACCAAGCCTACGGTGCGCGTCGCCAGCCCGGCCCGGCCTGTTCCTGCTACTCGCACCAAGCCTACGGTGCGCGTCGCCAGCCCGGCCCGGTCTGTTCCTGCCCCTCGCACCAAGCCTACGGTGCGCATCGCCAGCCCGGCCCGGCCTGTTCCTGCCACTCGCACCAAGCCTACGGTGCGCGTCGCCAGCCCGGCCCGGCCTGTTCCTGCTACTCGCACCAAGCCAGGGGTGCGAGACGTCAGCCTGGTAAGGCCCGTTGCTGCTCCACGCACCAAGCCTACGGTGCGCGTCGTCAGCCTGGTCCAGCCCGTTCCTGCTACTCGCACCAAGCCAGGGGTGCGAGTCGTCAGCCTGGTCCAGCCCGTTCCGGCTACTCGCACTAAGCCAGGGGTGCGAGTCGTCAGCCTGGTAAAGCCCGTTGCTGCTCCACGCACCAAGCCAAGGGTGCGAGTCGTCAGCCCGGTAAAGCCTGTTCCGGCTCCACGCACCAAGCCAGGGGTGCGTATCGTCAGCCCGGTCCGGCCCGTTGCTGCTCCACGCACCAAGCCAGGGGTGCGCATCGTCAGCCCGGTCCGGTCCGTTTCTGCCTCACGCACCAAGCCAGGGGTGCGCGTCGTCAGTCCGGCACAACCCGTGCCTGGGTCACCGGTGCCTAATCAGGTACCGGTCAGCTGCTCCACAGCGGAGCTGAAACTATCCGCTCCTACTATGTCCAGTTCAGCTCCAGCCAGCGGGGCCAGATCGGACCAGGGGCTCTATGGGGGGATGATTGGAGGGTGGTGGGCAAGCCCGGAGCCAGAACCGCCGCCGAGGAGGAATGCCCACCCAGCCCTCCCCTGTTTGGTTCTAGTTGAGGCGCGGTCGCAGTCCGCGCCTTTAGGGGGGGGTACTGTCACTCCCGGGCTCTGGGACTCTATATGTTGAGCCAGGGTGTGGTCATTCTATGTGTCGTATTTCTATGTTTGGGAGTTCTAGTTTGTATTTCTAGGTTGGCCAGAGTGGCTCCCAATCAGAGGCAACGAGTGTCAGCTGTGGCTGGTTGTCTCTGATTGGGAGCCATATTTAAACTGTCTGTTTTCCCTTTTGTGTTTGTGGGATCTTGTTCGAGTTGGTTTGTGTTTGACCGTTGACTGTCACGTTATCGTTTTCTTGTTTTGTTCATGCTTTCATTTAATAAAGTAAAGTATGTTCGCAACTAACGCTGCGCATTGGTCTACTCCATACGACGATCGTGACAATGACACAAGTAATTTTTCCAACAATTGTTTACAGACAGATTATTTCACTTATAATTCACTGTATCACAACTTCAGTGGGTCAGAAGTTTACATACACTAAGTTGACTGTGCCTTTAAACAGCTTGGAAAATACCAGAAAATGATGTCATGGCTTTAGAAGCTTCTGATAGGCGAATTGACATCATTTGAGTCAATTGGAGGTGTACCTGTGGATGTATTTCAAGGCCTACCTTCAAACCCAGTGCCTCTTTGCTTGACATCATGGGTAAATCTATAGAAATCAGCCAAGACCTCAGAAAAAAATGGTAGACCTCCACAAGTCTGGTTCATCCTTGGGAGCAATTTCCAAATGCCTGAAGGTACCACGTTCATCTGTACAAACAATAGTACGCAAGTATAAACAACATGGGACCACGCAGCCGTCATACCGCTCAGGAAGGAGACGCATTCTGTCTCCTAGAGATTAACGTACTTTGTGTGAGAAGTGCAAATCAATCCCAGAACAACAGCAAAGGACCTTGTGAAGATGCTGGAGGAAATAGGTACAAAAGTATCTATATCCACATTAAAACGAGTCCTATATCGACATAACCTGAAAGGCCGCTCAGCAAGGAAGAAGTCACTGCTCCAAAACCGCCATAAAAAAGACAGACTACGGTTTGCAACTGCACATGGGGACAAAGATCGTACTTTTCTGATCTGATGAAACAAAAATAGAACTGTTTGGCCATCATGACCATCGTTATGTTTGGAGGAAAAAGGGGGTTGCTTGCAATCCGAAGAACACCATACCAACCGTGAAGCACGGGGGTGGCAGCATCATGCTGTGGGGGTGCTTTGTTGCAGGAGGGACTGGTGCACTTCACAAAATAGATCGCATCATGAGGAAGGAAAATTATGTGGATATATTGAAGCAACATCTCAAGACATCAGTCAGGAAGTTAAAGCTTGGTCGCAAATGGGTCTTCCAAATGGACAATGACCCCAAGCATACTTCCAAAGTTGTGGCGAAATGTCTTAAGGACAACAAAGTCAAGGTATTGGAGTGGCCATTTTTTTATTTCACCTTTATTTAACCAGGTAAGCCAGTTGAGAACAAGTTCTCATTTACAACTGCGACCTGGCCAAGATAAAGCAAAGCAGTGCGATAAAAACAACAACACAGAGTTACATATGGGGTAAAACAAAACATAAAGTCAAAAATACAACAGAAAATATATATACAGTATGTGCAAATGTAGCAAGTTATGGAGGTAAGGCAATAAATAGGCCATAGTGCAAAATAATTACAATTAGTATTAACACTGGAATGATAGATGTGCAAGAGATGATGTGCAAATAGAGATACTGGGGTACAAATGAGCAAAATAAATAACAATATAGGGATGAGGTAGTTGGGCGGGCTAATTTCAGATGGGCTGTGTACAGGTGCAGTGATCGGTAAGGTGCTCTGACAACTGATGCTTAAAGTTAGTGAGGGAGATAAGTGTCTCCAGCTTCAGAGATTTTTGCAATTTGTTCTAGTCATTGGCAGCAGAGAACTGGAAGGAATGGCGGCCAAAGGAGGTGTTGGCTTTGGGGATGACCAGTGAGATATACCTGCTGGAGCGCATACTACGGGTGGGTGTTGCTATGGTGACCAATGAGCTAAGATAAGGCGGGGATTTGCCTAGCAGTGATTTATAGATGGCCTGGAGCCAGTGGGTTTGGCGACGAATATGTAGTGAGGACCAGCCAACAAGAGCGTACAGGTCACAGTGGTGGGTAGTATATGGGGCTTTGGAGACAAAACGGATGGCACTGTGATAGACTACATCCAATTTGCTGAGTAGAGTGTTGGAGGCTATTTTGTAAATGACATCGCCGAAGTCAAGGATCGGTAGGATAGTCAGTTTTACGAGGGCATGTTTGGCAGCATGAGTGAAGGAGGCTTTGTTGCGAAATAGGAAACTGATTCTAGATTTAACTTTGGATTGGAGATTCTTAATGTGAGTCTGGAAGGAGAGTTTACAGTCTAACCAGACACCTAGGTATTTGTAGTTGTCCACATACTCTAGGTCAGACCCATCGAGAGTAGTGATTCTAGTCGGGTGGGCGGGTGCAAGCAGCGTTCGGTTGAAGAGCATGCATTTAGTTTTACTAGTGTTTAAGAGCAGTTCGAGGCTACTGAAGGAGTGTTGTATGGCATTGAAGCTCGTTTGGAGGTTTGTTAACACAGTGTCCAATGAAGGGCCAGATGTATACAAAATGGTGTCGTCTGCGTAGAGGTGGATCTGAGAGTCACCAGCAGCAAGAGCGACATCATTGATATACACGGAGAAAAGAGTAGGCCCAAGAATTGAACCCTGTGGCACCCCCATAGAGACTGCCATAGGTCCAGACAACAGGCCCTCCGATTTGACACATTGAACTCTATCTGAGAAGTAGTTGGTGAACCAGGCGAGGCAGTCATTTGAGAAACCAAGGCTATTTAGTCTGCCAATAAGAATGGGGTGGTTGACAGAGTCGAAAGCCTTGGCCAGGTCGATGAAGACGGCTGCACAGTACTGTCTATTATCGATTGCGGTTATAATATCGTTTAGGACCTTGAGCGTGGCTGAAGTGCACCCATGACCAGCTCGGAAACCGAATTGCATAGCGGAGAAGGTACAGTGGGATTCGAAATGGTCGGTGATCTGTTTGTTAACTTGGCTTTCATAAACTTTCGAAAGGCAGGGCAGGATGGATATGGGTCTGTAACAGTTTGGATCTAGAGTGTCACCCCCTTTGAAGAGGGGGATGACCTCGGCAGCTTTCCAATCTCTGGGGATCTCAGACGTTACGAAAGAGAGGTTGAACAGGCTAGTAATAGGGGTTGCGACAATTTTGGCGGCTAGTTTTAGAAAGAAAGGGTCCAGATTGTCTAGCCCAGATGATTTGTAGGGGTCCAGATTTTGCAGCTCTTTCAGAACATCAGCTGTCTGGATTTGTGTGAAGGAGAAGCGGGGGGGGGGGCATGGGCAAGTTGCAGCGGAGGGTGCAGAGCTGGTGGCCGGGGTAGTGGTAGCCAGGTGGAAAGCATGGCCAGCCGTAGCAAAATGCTTGTTGAAATTCTCGATTATTATAGATTTATCGGTGGTGATAGTGTTTCCTAGCCTCAGTGCAGTGGGCAGCTGGGAGGAAGTGCTCTTATTCTCCATGGACTTTACAGTGTTCCAAGATTGAGAGGAAATTACTTTTAAAGAACAACCAGGCATCCTCTACTGACGGAATGAGATCTATATCCATCCAGGATACCTGGGCCAGGTCAATTAGGAAGGCCTGCTCGCTGAAGTGTTTTAGGGAGTGTTTGACAGTGATGAGGGGTGGTCGTTTTACCGCGGACCCGTTACGGACGCAGGCAATAAGGCAGTGATCGCTGAGATCCTGGTTGAAGACAGCGGAGGTGTATTTAGAGGGTAAATGAGTCAGGATGATATATATGAGGGTACCCATGTTTACGGATTTAGGGTTGTACCTGGTAGGTTTGTTGATCATTTGTGTGAGATTGAGGGCATCTAGTTTAGATTGTAGGATAGCCGGGGTGTTAAGCATATCCCAATTTATGTCACCAAGCAGTACGAACTCTGAGGATAGATGGGGGGCAATCAATTCACATATGGTGTCCAGGGCACAGCTGGGGGCTGAGGGGGGTCTGTAGCAAGCGGCAACAGTGAGAGATTTATTTCTGGAAAGGTGGATTTTTAGAAGTAGAAGCTCAAACTGTTTGGGCACAGACCTGGATAGTATGATAGAGCTCTGCAGGCTATCTCTACAGTAGATTGCAACTCTACCCCCTTTGGCAGTTCTATCTAGACGGAAAATGTTATAGTTGGGGATGGACATTTCAGAATTTTTGGTGGCCTTCCTAAGCCAGGATTCAGACACTGCTAGGACATCAGGGTTGGCGGAGTGTGCTAACGCAGTAAATAACTCAAACTTAGGAAGGAGGCTTCTGATATTTACGTGCAGAAAACCAAGGCTTTTACGGTTACAGAAGTGTAGGAGTGATACTGGGGGCTGCAGGGCCTGGGTTAGCCTCTACATCACCAGAGGAACAGAGGAGGACTAGAATAAGGATATGACTAAAGGCTTTAAGAACTGGTCTTCTAGTGCGTTGGGTACATAGAATAAAGGGGGCAGATTTCCGGGCGTTGTAGAAAAGATTCAGGGCATTATGTACAGAAAAGGATATGGAAGGATATGAGTACAGTTCAGGTAACCCTAAGCGTTGGGTAACAATGAAAGAGATAGCATCACTGGAGGCACCGATTGAGCCGGTCTCGGCGTGTATGGGGGGTGGAACAAAGGAACTATTTGAGGCAGTTTGAGAGGGACTTGGGGTTCTACAGTGAAATTGTATAATAAGAACTAACCCAAACAGCAATAGGCAAGGCATATTGACATGGGAGAGAGGCATAAAGCAATCACAGGTGTTATTAGAGAGAGCTAAGACAACGACTGGTAATAGCGATAAAGTTTGGGCTGAGGCTAAACAGAATAAACAGGACAGGGTACCGTGTAAAGGAACAGTCCAGCAGGCATCAGCTGTGCAGCTGAGTGATCATAAGGTCCAGTGAACAGCAATATGTGAGTCCGAGAGCAGTTCAAATTGGTGCTTCAGCACAGCTAGCAGGAAGCACAGTTGTAGTTTGCGTGTGCTAGCGGGCCGGGGCTAGCAGATGGATCTTCGTGGTCGTCGCAACGGGAAGCCTGTTGAAACCACATCAGACGATTTCGTCGGCAAACCAGTCGTGTTGGATCGGCGGGGCTCAGTGTCAACACTAGGAGGTCCCGTCCGGTTGACAGAGAGGTAGATAGCCGGGAGATGGGCCTGAGGCTAGCTCAAGGCTAACTGGTGCTTGCTAGGGGCAATGGTAATTAGCCAACAACAGGTTGCAGCTAGCTGGTTGCGATGATCCGGCGCTAGGGTCTAGTGATTCCGGCAGAAAGTCCGATATGCTCTGGGTCGATAGCACGCTGTGCAGACTGGCTGACGAATTGTCCAGGCTAGAGCTAGAGCTGGCTGGTGGATAGTGTAGGCCACGGACAATGGTGAAGACGCTAACGGTGACTAATAGCAAGTAGCCATTCAGTTGCAGCTAGACTAGTTTCAGCTTAAGGTTCTTGATGAAAGTTATAAAGAAATAATAGAATACTTTCCACGTTGGGTGAGGCGGGTTGCAGGAAAGTATATTTAGTTAAAGAATGAAAAGTAAAATTGAGAAATATATACAAAATAGACACAAAAAAATACAAGAAACTGGATATTTACACTAGGACACAGAATAAAACCACGACCGCACTGCTACGCCATCTTGGAACGCTGAGGTACTCAAAGCTCTGACCTCAATCCTATAGAAAATGTGTGGGCAGAACTGAAAAAGCGTGTGCGAGCAAGGAGGCCTACAAACCTGACACAGTTACACCAGCTCTGTTAGGAGGAATGGGCCAAAATTCACCCAACTTATTGTGGAAAGCTTGTGGAAGGCTACCCGAAACGTTTTACCCAAGTTAAACAATTTAAAGGCAATGCTACCAAATACTAATTGAGTGTATGTAAACCTCTGACCCACTGGGAATGTGATGAAATAAATAAAAGCTCTCTACTATTATTCTGACATTTCACATTCTTAAAATAAAGTGGTGATCCTAACTGACCTAAGAAAGGGAATTTTTACTAGGATTAAATGTCAGGAATTGTGAAAAACTGACTTTAAATGTATTTGGCTAAGGTGTATGTAAACTTCCGACTTCAACTGTATGTATGGCAGAACCAAATCAGATAGATAGCTAGGAGCAAATCCATGTAATGCTTTGTAGGTTAGCAGTAAAACCTTGAAATCATCCCTAGCCTTAACAGGAAGCCAGTGTAGAGAGGCTAGCCGAGATTCTAGCAGCCGCATTTAGCACAAGCTGAAGTTTATTTAGTGCTTTATCAGGGTAGCCAGAGAGTAGAGCATTGAAGTAGTCTAATCTTGAAGTGACTAAAGCATGGATTAGCTTTTCTGCATAATTTTTTGACAAAATGTTTCAGATTTCTTTACAATGTGTTACGAAGATGGAAAAAAGCTGCTCTTAAAATATTTTTTATATGTTCGTCAAAAGAGATCCTGGTCCAGAGTAACGATGAGGTCCTTCACAGTTTTATTTGAGACGACTGTACAACCTTCGAGATGAATTGTCATATCAAATAGCGAATCTCTTTGTTTCTTGGGACTTACTGGCATCATCAAGCTTTTGGATCATCAAATCAAAATAAAAGTAAGAATGGGTTCAGAAAAAAAGAAAGGTACTTTAGCCTTATCAGAGGGCTTTAGTTTAGCACAGGGTCATCCTCAAATGTTATTTGTTTTCAATAAGACATTTCTGAGTACAATAATTTCTTTAAATAGGAGGAAATGTGTTTTATATAATGTATATACACTCATGAATGAAGATGAATAGTCACATATTATCATGCAAAATCAAACCAAATCAATTTTTTTTTATCAATTTGAAGGTTTTGTGCTTACCCAGAATGCACAATCCAATATGGGGCCGATTCCGACCCGAGTTAAGCGCACGTAATTCCCTTTTTATGCACTTCTCTCTCTGTGTAATCTGACCTTGAACTTAAGCATGAGAATAGCCTGCTGTTTACCCGATATTCATTCGAGGTGGAGATCGAATAAATGAAGGTGTGGCGGTGTGTCTACAGATACGCTGTATTATGACCTTGACTTAATACCTCCACAAAGTAACAATCACACACAAAGACAAGGGGAGCAGAGGGAACACTTATGCAGGTACTGATGAGGGGATATGAACCAGGTGGGTGTAATAAACAATACAAAACAAATGGAGTGATGAAATGTGGAGCGACAGTGGCTAGAAGGCTGGTGACGACGAATACCAAAGCCTGCCCAAACAAGGAGAGGAGGAAACTTCGGAGGAAGTCATGACAACACCATTCTCCATGCACTGTAATTTACAACTTGATAAGAGCGATTGATAAGAGCTAGGTAAATGAGTAATCCGTTTGGATAAGGGAATTGTAAATATAAACGACACTTGTTTTAGATCTATTTTACCTTATAATCGCTGGAGACAAATGTGAAACCAGTCATACGGCAGCAAACTGAAGTATATCAACATACTGTATCAACTTTCCCACAGTAAAGTTTATGAAATGCTGTTCCATTATGCAGAATTGAAATTGTTTGGTCTTTTAACTTGCAGGGATGGGCACTCTTGAATGTCTTAATTACAGGCTAGCCCGAATTTCTCTTTTTCCTATTTATTTGTTGTTTTTTAAATATTTAGTTGTAGTTTTTTTGTTTCTCATTTTTTACACTCCAAAAACAAACGTATACATACGAACAACGACTTACAGACACACACAAACAATGACTACATCTCATCTGCCCAGACCCGCATGCTCACACCCCCATCCCTAGTGCCTGCATTATTGTTTGCCACTTGGCCTTACATTGTACCAATACTTCTGACAGCCAATTTTCTAGCTCCGCCAACAACTTCCGGACTTTATAGAATTCCCAGAAAGCATAGATTATTGAGTAATTATTAGTTTTACACTTACATTTACATTTAAGTCATTTAGCAGACGCTCTTATCCAGAGCGACTTACAAATTGGTGCATTCAACTTAGGATAGCCAGTGGGACAACCACCCTTTTTTTTGTTTTTTATGGGGAGGTGGGGGAGGATTACTGTTATACTATTCCAGGTATTCCTTAAAGAGGTAGGGTTTCAAGTGTCTCCGGAAGGTGGTCAGTGACTCCGCTCTCCTGGCGTCGTGGGGGAGCCTGTTCCACCATTGGGGTGCCAGAGCCGCAAATAGCTTTGACTGGGCTGAGCGGGAACTGTGCTTCCGTAGAGGTAGGGGGGCTAGCAGGCCAGAGGTGGATGAATGTAGTGCCCTCGTTTGGGTGTAGGGTCTGATCAGAGGCTGAAGGTAAGGAGGTGCCGTTCCCCTCACAGCTTCGTAGGCATGGTTTTGTAGTAGATGCGAGCTTCAACTGGAAGCCAGTGGAGTGTGTGGAGGAGCGGGGTGACATGAGAGAACTTGGGAAGGTTGAACACCAGACGGGCTGCAGCGTTCTGGATAAGTTGTAGGGGTTTAATGGCACAGGCAGGGAGCGCAGCCAACAGCGAGTTGCAGTAATCCAGACGGGAGATGACAAGTGCCTGGATTAGGACCTGTGCCGCTTTCTGTGTAAGGTAGGGTCGTACTCTGCGAATGTTGTAGAGCATGAACCTGCAGGATCGGGTCACCGCTTTGATGTTAGCAGAGAACGACAGGGTGTTGTCCAGGGTCACGCCAAGGTTCTTTGCACTCTGGGAGGAGGACACAATGGAGTTGTCAACCGTGATGGCGAGATCATGGAGCGGGCAGTCCCCCGGGAGGAAGAACAGTCGAGGTTCAGCTTGAGGTGGTGATCCGACATCCACACTGATATGTCCGCCAGACATGCAGTGATGCGATTCGCCACCTGGTTATCAGAAGGGGGAAAGGAGAAAATTAATTGTGTGTCGTCTGCGTAGCAATGATAGGAGAGACCATGTGAGGATATGACAGAGCCAAGTGACTTGGTGTATAGAGAGAATAGGAGAGGGCATGACTCTTGAGACATGACTCTGCCATTGTGCTGTAGAATTTGTATAATAAATTCTATACATTAGTTTATACTGGATTAACGTTTTACATTTTGTTAGTTATGCTCCAACTTTCCTGTCATTTTGTGCCATCATCAGTTATTTTTAAGTCTTGGTTCCAATAGTTTATATTTATTTCTAAGAGATTGTCAGTTGGATATGCTCTCTGCAAGGTTTTGTGTACGGTATCTTCCCTATCATATGAACATCCTTTTCTGACTCAAATAAGATTCCCTCTAGGTTGCTCTGATTTCAAATCTAAATGATATGTAATCGTGATATGTAACTTTTAAATTGCATGAATTTGGTCTGTCATGGAAATAAATGTATTTTCTGTTACCAAGTCATTTACGGTTTCTATGCCTTTAGTTTCCCATGTGGAACAATTTATCTGTGAATTCTGAAAAGCAACCAAGGATTGTTCCATAAGGTTGTGTTGTTAGGTATTTTTGTGTTTTTTTTGTAGAATACGTTTCATTTTCTTCCTATTGTTATAGTGTTCTTAACTATGAAGTTGTTAATGTTCTTAGCTCTCTCTATTCTTTGAAAATAGACACGTAAAAATATTCTGCGGATGAGCTTGCGCATCTTCAATATCTACCCATTGCTCCTTTTTAGTGCATTTAACTATATGTCGCAAGTAAAAGCCTGTTTCCTGTTTCTGTCACGTTAAATATTAGCCACCATCAGTATCGACCGTCAGTAGGCCTAAAAACAACACATTCAACTGCCAATTCACTGTTAGTTCCCTTCAGTTGGTATAGACTACATTATCATTCCATTTAATTACATTGTTTAGTTTTCCTTCATTTGCTTCCTCTGTAAACGCCATCACTGCCATGTGGTTGTTGCTGAGGATCATTAGTAACAGTTGATAATATTTAAAAAATGACATGTAGGCTAATTAAATCGTTATGGAGCGGAGCGCAGACCAAGCCATAACAGTTTGAACCCGACGCATGGCACAATACTTGGCTGTGTCATCACAGTTCCATGGTTAGTGCAGGCAATAGACAAGGGTATAGCCTACTATTGTACACTATTCTCCTTATTATAATTATATTTACACTAATCTTCTAACATTACCATGGGTTGAAGAACTGATTGTGGCAATTTTCTGAATTAATAAAACCACTGTTTTCTTTCTTTCGTGCGTAAAGGCTCTCCAAACCTGTTTTTGATTATTCATAAATACTTTACTAAACCTAAAAAATCTAAAAAATCAGAGTATTTTTAAATCTACCAATTGGTGCTGAAACAGAGACGAATATGCATATATTTAAATGGTATTCTTTCATTGATCCCTAATATTCTGAACCCGTTCTCTGGATATATTCTTGTGAGTCTGTCGACAAAATTCAAACTAAAAGGTACACCGTATTTAAAGGGCTGGCTTAAGATAAATGTACTTGGTATTTGATATTTTTGGTATTTTATTAGGATTCCCATTAGCTGTTGCGATGACATTATTAGACAAGAACACCTCAAGGACAGAACTACATACATTTAAAATGTCACACATAGCCTACATATCCGTACATACACACAAAATATCTAGGTCAAGAAGGGGAAGGCGTTGTGCTGTGATCTGTTGCTTTATCTGTTGTTTGAAACCAGGTTTGCTGTTCACTTGAGCAATCTGAGATGGAAGGAAGTTCCATGCAATCATGGCTCTATATAATACTGTACATTTTCTCAAATTTGTTCTGGATTTGGGTACTGTGAAAATACACCTGGTGGCATGTCTGGTGGCATAAGTGTGTGTGTCAGTGCTGTGTGTAAGTTGACTATGCAAACAATTTTGAATTTTCAACACATTAATGTTTCTTATAAAAACAAGAAGTGATGCAGTCAGTCTTTTCTCTACTTTTAGCCAAGAGACTTGCATCCATAGTATTGATATTAGCCATCTGATTACACTGAAGAGCAAGACGTGCCGCTTTGTTCTGGGCCAGCTGCAGTTTTTCTAGGTCCTTCTTTGCAGCACCTGACTGAGCAATAATCAAGATAAGATAAAACTAGAGCCTGCAGGACTTGCTTTTTGGAGTGTGGTGTCAAAAAAGCAGAGCATCTCTTTATCATGGACAAACCTCTCCCCATCTTCACAACCATTGAATCAATATATTTTGACCATGACAGTTTACAATTCACGATAACACCAAGTAATTAAGTCTCCTCAACTTGCTCAATAGCCACATTATTAATTATCAGATTCAGCTGAGGTCTAGAACTTAGGGAATTATTTTTACCAAATACAATGCTCTTAGTTTTAGATGTTCAGGACTCGTTTATTACTGGACACCCATTCTAAAACTGACTGCAACTCTCTGTTTAGGGTTGCATTGATTTCACTAGCTGTGGTTGCTGATGCATATAGGGTTGAATCATCAGCATACATAGACACACAGGCTTTGTTTAATGCCAGTGGCAGGTCATTAGTAAAAATTAAAAAGAGTAGAGGGCCAAGAGAGCTGCCCTGTGGTACACCACATTTGTTTAATTGGATTCAAGCTTCAATTTAAAAAAAACTCTGTGTTCTATTAGATACTGTAGATCGCTCTGAATCCACGATATGGCATAGGTTGAAAAGCCATACCACATACGTTTTTTTCAACAACAGGTTTTGGTCAATAAATCAAAGGTTGCACTGAAATCTAACAGTACAGCTTCCAAAATGTTCTTATTATCAATTTATTTCAATCAATCAGTCATTTGTGTCATTGCAGTACATGTTGAATGCCCCTCTCTATGAACATGCTGAAAGTATGTTGTTAATTAGTTTACAGAGAAATAGCATAGTATATGGTCAAACGTTTTTTTCCAAAGGTTTGGTAAGAGTCGGCAGCAAGCTGATTGGTCGGCTGTTAGAACCAGTAAAGGGTGCTTTACTATTCTTGGGTAGCGGAATGACTTTGGCTTCCCTCCAGGTCTGAGGACAAACATATTAAAGATCTGAAAAATAGGAGTGACCCATAGTTTGTTACCATCCTCAGTAGCTTCCATCTAAGTTATCAATACCAGGTGGTTTCTCATTATTGATGGACAACAATAAGTTTTCCACCTCACCCACACTAACTTTACAATGCTTTCCCTTCATTATTAGGTATTTTATGCATGAATATGATGTCTTCAAGTTTGTTGTTGGCATTTCTTGCCTAAGTTTGCCTACTCTGTCAATGAAATAGTCATTAAAGTAATTGGCAACATCAAAGGGTTTTGTGATAAATTAGCCATCTGATTCAATGAAAGATGGAGTTGAATTAGTCTTTCTGCCCATAATTTCATTTAAAGTATTTCAAAGCTTTTTTCCATCATGCTTTGTCATTTATCTTAGTTTCATAATAACATTTCTTCTTATTTTTTGTTCAGTTTAGTCACATAATTGCTCAATTTACAATCCGTTTGCCAATCAGATGTGCAGCCAGATTTATTAGACACTCCTTTTGCCTCGTCCCTCTCAACCATACAGCTTTTCAATTATTCATCAAACCACGGGGCCTTAACAGTTCTTACAGTCAGTTTCTTAATAGGTGCATGCTAATCAATAACTGGAAGAAACTATTTCATAAATGCATCAAGTGCAGTGTCTGGATGCTCCCCATTACACACATCAGACCAACAAATATTTTTTGTATCCTCAACATAGGAATCAGTACAAAATGTTTTTTTATATTCTTTATACACTATTTTAGGCCTTTGGAACATTGTCTTTTCTATATATTTTACATTTAAGTCATTTAGCAGATGCTCTTATCCAGAGCGACTTACAGTTAGTGAGTGCATACATTTTTCATACTGGCCCGCCGTGGGAATCGAACCCACAACCCTGGCGTTGCAAGCGCCATGCTCTACCAACTGAGCTACAGGAGGCTACTATATTACGGTCAGTACATCCAATGGGTATGGATACAGCTTTAGAGCAGAGTTCTACAGCATTGGTAAAAATGTGATCAATACACGAGGTTGATATAGTTCCTGTATGGTTTGTAAACACTCCGGTAGGTTGATTAATAACCTGAACCAGATTACAGGCACTGGTTACAGTAAGCAGCTTCCTCTTGAGCGGACAGCTTGATGAAAACCAGTCTATATTCATGTTACCCAGAAAATAGAACTCCCTGCTAACGTCACACTCATTATCAAGCATTGCACACATGTTATCCAGATAATGAATGTTAGCACTTGTTGGCCTATAGCAGCATCCCAAAAGAAGAGGCTTTACATGAGGCAGGTAAACCTGCAAACACGACACTTCAACAGCATTATACATGAGATCCTCTCTAAGCTTTACAGGAATGTACACTGAGTGTACAAAACAGTAGGAACACCTGCTCTTTCCATGACATAGACTGACCAGGTGAATCCAGGTGAAAGCAATGATCCCTTATTGATGTCACCTGTTAAATCCACTTCAATCAGTGTAGATGAAGGGGAAAATGACAGGTTAAATAAATATTTTAAAGCCTTGAGACAATTGAGACATGGATTGTGTATTTGTGCCAATAAGAGGGTGAATGGGCAAGACAAAAGAGTGCCTTTGAATGGGGTTTGATAGTAGGTACCAGGCGCACCTGTTTGAGTGTGTCAAGTACTGCAGCGCTGCTGGGTTTTTCACGCTCAACAGTTTCCTGTGTGTATCAAGAATGGTCCACCACCCAAAGGACATCCAGCCAACTTGACACAACTGTGGGAAGAATTGGAGTCAACATGGGCCAGCATCCCTGTGGAACGCTTTCAACACATTGTAGAGTCCATGCCCTGACGAATTGAGGCTGTTCTGAGGGCAAAAGTGGGTGCAAGTCAACATGGCTCTGAATATACACAGCAACACCTCCACAATAGGCATTCCTGTCTCTTCTGTAGATGTTATATCCCTGTATTGCTACTGCTGTATCATCAAAGGAATTATCTAAGTGAGTCTCAAAGATGGCCAATATATACATTCAACACACCTTGTAACTCTTCTGCAGTAAAACCTTGTACACCCAAGTACTTCTCTGCATCTGCCACCACAACATATAATATCTGTGATTTACGTTCCATTTCTGCGGTACAGTTGATAACTATGGCAATGAATGCTAAGAAGCCAACCTTACTAAAGCACAAATGTATCACTCTGTATTGGCCTAGGCCTACTACTCACCCTTGACCTATCATCCTCTACTCTCTTCACTGCCTTAACATACAACATCTTCTGTTCTACTCTGACCCTGGCAACCTCAACCTGTCTCTCTCGCACCGGGCACTTCTGATCCCCAGCAATATGGGCACCCTCACAATTGACACACACAATCTTTCCCACTGATACTACACATTCCTTTGTCCAATGACCACCTGTACACTTCTCACATCTTGGAATCTCCCTCCTACACACTGCTGCAACATGACCATAAGAATGACATGTGAAACACCTTAGTGGGTTTGGCACAAAAGCGCTCACTGGATAACTGACATATCCTAACATTACTTTATCAGGTAAAGCCAATGCATTCGGAAAGTATTCAGACCCCTTTACTTTTTCCACATTTTGTTACGTTACAGCCTTATTCTAAAATGGATTAAATTAATGTGTTTCCTCATCAATCTACACACAATACCCCATAATGACAAAGCGATAAGAGGTTTTTAGAAATTTTTGCAAATGTATAAACATTTTAAAACAGAAAGACCTTATTCACATAAGTATTCAGACCCTTTGCTATGATACTCCTGTTTCCATTGATAATCCTTGAGATGTTTCTACAACTTGATTGGGGTGCACCTGTGGTAAATTCAATTGATTGGAAATTATTTGGAAAGGCACACACCTGTCTATATAAGGTCCCACAGTTGACAGTGCATGTCAGAGCAAAAACCAAGCCATGAGGTTGAAGGAATTGTCCATAGAGCTCCGAGACAGGATTGTGTCGAGGCACCGATCTGGGGAAAGGTACAAAAACATTTCTGCAGCATTGAACGTCCCCAAGAACACAGAGGCCTCCATCATTCTTAAATGGAAGAAGTTTGGAACCACCAAGACTCTTCCTAGAGCTGGCCACCCGGCCAAACTGAGCAATCAGGGGAGAAGGGCCTTGTTTAGGGAGCTGACCAAGAACCCGATGGCCACTCTGACAGAGCTCCAGAGTTCCTCTATGGAGATGGGAGAACCTTCCAGAAGGACAACCATCTCTGCAGCACTCCACCAATCAGGCCTTAATGGTAGAGTGGCCAGACGGAAGCCACTCCTCAGTAAAAGGCACATGACAGCCCGCTTGGAGTTTGCCAAAAGGCACCTAAAGATTCTCAGACCATGAGAGACATGATTCTCTGGTCTGATGAAACCAAGATTGAACTCTTTGGCCTGAATGCCAAGCATCACATCTGGAGGAAACCTGGCACCATCCCTACAGTGAAGCATGGTAGTGGCAGCATCATACTGTGGGGATGTTTTTCAGCTGCAGGGACTGGGAGACTAGTCAGGATCGAGGGAAAGACAAACGGCGCAAAGTACAGAGCGATCCTTGATGAAAACCTGCTCCAGATCGCTCAGGACCTCAGACTGGGGCGAAGGTTCACCTTCCAACAGGACAACGACCCTAAGCACACAGCCAAGACAACGCAGGAGTGGCTTCGGGACAAGTCTCTGAATGTCCTTGAGTGGCCCAGCCAGTGCCTGGACTTGAACCCGATTGAAAATCTCTGGAGAGACCTGAAAATAGCTGTGCAGCGACGCTCCCCATCCAACCTGACAGAACTTGAGAGGATCTGCAGAGAAGAAAGGGAGAAACTTCCCAAATACAGGTGTGCCAAGCTTGTAGTGTCATACCCAAGAAGACTTGAGTATGTAATCGCTGCCAAAGGTGCTTCAACAAAGTACTGAGTAAAGGGTCTAAATACTTATGTAAATGTGATATTTCTGTTTTTTTTCTAAATTTCTAAAAACCTGTTTTTGCTTTGTCATTATTGGGTATTGTGTGTAGATTGATGAGGGGGGGAAAACAATTTAATTCATTTTAGAATAAGTCTGTAACGTAACAAAATGTGGAAAGCCACAAGTGGTCTGAATACTTGCACTGTATATTAATATGGGCTATTGTTTGCCCTTTCCTGGGTAGCTAAAACCCCAAAAAACCACACAAAGCATGACAAGAACATTGTTCGGCTAATAGAGTCAGTCAATCATGCACTTGTGAGTGTCAGTTGGTGTGTGTGTGTGTGTGATGTGGGGCTGAAGGTTCTCTCACTCCTCCCAGTCTTTTGGGAGGGAGGGTGGACAATGAACCTTTCGTAGCGGATGTAAGCAATGAAACCCACGCTCTCTGGCAGCTTTCATGGCTGGGATAAGTTATTTCCGAGTAGTCCTCGTTAAGGAATATGTTGGTTCCTCTCAAGTTCTTGGCTCTCTAGAAAAGCCATCTTGTCCTTAAACCATAGGGAAATTACCACTATTGGCCTGGGTCTGTCACCTGGGCTGGTTATACGTTTTCCAGACCTGTAGGCGCGCTCCACCTGTAGGCGCACTTTCTAGTGATAATTTGTCTTATTTTCTCCTCAGACACGGCCCAGTTCTCATGTGAAGACTCTGGTATGCCATCCACAACAATGTTATTCCTCCTGGATTGTCTCTCTAGATAGTCTGTTTTCCCAGTCATCTGTAATAATGATTCACAGACAGTGCTGACGTCATCTTGCGTGGACTTAGAGTTTGTTGTCATCTTGCTGCAAATCTCTTTCAGGACATCTACCTCTTTGAAAACCCTATTGAATGAAAACTGGCCAGCAAGTGGGAGGGTTTTCAGCAGTTGAATGAAATGTATTCAGAGCGTGGAAGTTCGCCACACCTGCAGAGTGCGTTACGTGACTGAATAAGGTAAATTTGAATACCAAATACTGAGAAGTGCGTAGGAAAGGTGTGTGTAGGAAAGGCATAAATTCCTACATCTGAATTGTCCCCTTAGTGCATAAGAACCTATTATAAATACGGCCCCAGGAATAACCAGTCTAGTAGTTGACCCTTTATTGGGACCCTGGGCTTGCCTGTGGTATATGTTCAGGGAAGAGCCAAGACAGCCTTAGTCTAAGACTAGCTCTACCCTGCTTTAGGAGCCCTGGTGTTTAACCCTGGTCAAACCCTAACCTAGAACAGTCCAGTGTAAATAAGAACCATATACCGAGCCATGAGGCCACCATTCTAAAAGTAGACCTCCCTTTGTCTTGAATGGGGCCGATCATAATTGCTTAGCATCTTTAAACCATACTGTAACCCCAAGTGTTTACCACTGCATTAGCTTACTGATTCCTTTTGTGCATTTCTGCTGGATTTGCCCCTTCAGATCAGAGCTGCGTCTACATACGCTCACCCTGGTTTGTTATTCTTAATAACGCCATAGTTTAATCCATACAATGAACTCTGTGGACTAGAACTAAGTGAGAGACAAAGGGTTGATCACAGAGAAGAGGGGGCAGTCAGGGAAATGGGGTGAGTGGGGGGGGGGGTCTCATTCCCTAGAGAGTATGACAGCTATTTTGCTAATTAAAATCCCTTCTTTCACCCGCCCAAATGATCTCTCTGCTGTAACGGACATTGTTGGTGTCTCTCCTATGACCACACAGAGGTGAATACATTAGAAATGTGGGTAAGTCATGAGCTTTCAAAAAATGTCAAAACTGTATGCAGGAGTCTGAGGTACAGTAGCAGATAACACTCCCTACTCCGGACCACACAAGCCCCCGTCTCGATGGGGGTTCAAGCACCTCGTATCGGCCACTTCAGTCTATGCCCCTCTAAACCTTGTATCTCCCTCTCTCCATTTCCGGATGTCCTTTCAAATAAAATAAAGAAAAAAATGCCATGCTTGTACATCTGCAATTCAGAGAGCATGAGCGTTTCTCTGGCTGTTGGCCAATGTGAGTGTTTGTTATAAGATCAAGTTGCATATCCCATTTACATTTACATTTTAGTCATTTAGCAGACGCTCTTATCCAGAGCGACTTACAGGAGCAATTAGGGTTAAGTGCCTTGCTCAAGGGCACATTTACGTCATTTAGCAGACGCTCTTATCCAGAGCGACTACAAATTGGTCCATTCACCCTATAGCCAGTGGGATAACCACTTTACAATTATACTATTTTTTATTTATTTTTTATTTTTTATTTTTTTGGGGGGTAGAAGGATTACTTTATCCTATCCCAGGTGTTCCTTAAAGAGGTGGGGTTTCAAATGTCTCCGGAAGGTGGTGAGTGACTCCGCTGTCCTGGCGTCGTGAGGGAGCTTGTTCCACCATTGGGGTGCCAGAGCAGCGAACAGCTTTGACTGGGCTGAGCGGGAACTATGCTTCCGCAGAGGAAGGGGAGCCAGCAGGCCAGAGGTGGATGAACGCAATGCCCTCGCCTGGGTGTAGGGACTGATCAGAGCCTGAAGGTACGGAGGTGCCGTTCCCCTCACTGCCCCATAGGCAAGCACCATGGTCTTGTAACGGATGCGAGCTTCAACTGGAAGCCAGTGGAGTGTGCGGAGGAGGGGGTGACGTGAGAGAACTTGGGAAGGTTGAACACCAGACGGGCTGCGGCATTCTGGATGAGTTGTAGGGGTTTAATGGCACAGGCAGGGAGACCAGCCAACAGCGAGTTGCAGTAATCCAGACGGGAGATGACAAGTGCCTGGATTAGGACCTGTGCCGCTTCCTGTGTAAGGCAGGGTCGTACTCTCCGAATGTTGTAGAGCATGAACCTGCAGGATCGGGTCACCGCCTTGATGTTAGCGGAGAACGACAGGGTGTTGTCCAGGGGTCACGCCAAGGCTCTTCGCACTCTGGGAGGAGGACACAACGGAGTTGTCAACCGTGATGGCGAGATCATGGAACGGGCAGTCCTTCCCCGGGAGGAAGAGCAGCTCCGTCTTGCCAGGGTTCAGCTTGAGGTGGTGATCCGTCATCCATACTGATATGTCGGCCAGACATGCAGAGATGCGATTCGCCACCTGGTTATCAGAAGGGGGAAAGGAGAAGATTAGTTGTGTATCGTCAGCGTAGCAATGATAGGAGAGGCCATGTGAGGATATGACAGAGCCAAGTGACTTGGTGTATAGGGAGAATAGGAGAGGGCCTAGAACTGAGCCCTGGGGGACACCAGTGGTGAGAGCACGTGGTGCGGAGACAGCTTCTCGCCACGCCACTTGGTAGGAGCGACCGGTCAGGTAGGACGCAATCCAGGAGTGAGCCGCGCCGGAGATGCCCAGCTCGGAGAGGGTGGAGAGGAGGATCTGATGGTTCACTGTATCAAAGGCAGCAGACAGGTCTAGAAGGACAAGAGCAGAGGAGAGAGAGTTAGCTTTAGCAGTGCGGAGAGCCTCCGTGACACAGAGAAGAGCAGTCTCAGTTGAATGACCAGTCCTGAAACCTGACTGGTTTGGATCAAGAAGGTCATTCTGAGAGAGATAGCAAGAGAGTTGGCTAAAGACGGCACGCTCAATAGTTTTGGAAAGAAAAGAAAGAAGGGATACTGGTCTGTAGTTGTTGACATCAGTGGGATCGAGTGTTGGTTTTTTGAGAAGGGGTGCAACTCTCGCTCTCTTGAAGACGGAAGGGACATGGCCAGCGGTCAAGGATGAGTTGATCAGCAAGGTGAGGTAGGGGAGAAGGTCACCGGAGATGGTCTGGAGAAGAGAGGAGGGGATGGGGTCAAGCGGGCAGGTTGTTGGGCGGCCTGCAGGTGTGCCTCTCATTGGCAATTTTAGCATGTAAATCTTGGTGGGGCAAACTCAACGTTTTTGTTTTAGATGCATGCCAGCAAAGCCACTACACACTAAATAATACATTAATTGCACTATAACGGTGACAAATGGTGCCCACAAACTGTTAGGGCCTACATAAAGCTATCCCTACAGCACGGCTTTTTTTTCAGCACCATGGAGAGAATCCTTACCACAACTACACCTGGCTATCAGCATAGCCTTGTCTGGCAGCGAAACAGTTCATTTAGCCTCATATACTGCCTTTAAAAAAAACATAGCCGATATGACTTGTTTAAACAAATGTCGTTTCTACTGACAATTGAGATGTACAAACTATGGCATAAGGGAACGATGAGCAGATAAGAGGCAATCCTTAATTTAGATTAAGACATTAATGAGTGAGCTAAGACGGACGTAGTCAATATAACTATTTGTTCAGCACTTTTGAAATGTACAGTAACAGAATTCAGAACATGGGCCGTTCTTATAGTATTCTCACTGTACACCAAGTCAGAACCGAAGGATAAATAAGGGGGCATATAAGCAGACAATGAAAGCTCTTACAATATTTGATGATGTCATTTCTTCAAGTGCAGTTGCAAAAACCATCAAGCGCTATGATGAAACTGGCTCTCATGAGGACCGCCACAGGAATGGAAGACCCAGAGTTACCTCTGCTGCAGAGGATAAATTCATTAGAGTTACCAGCCTCAGAAATTGCAGCCCAAATAAATGCTTCACAGAGTTCAAGTAACAGACACATCTCAACATCAACTGTTCAGAGGAGACTGTGTGAATCAGGCCTTCATGGTCGAATTCCTGTAAAGAAACCACTACTAAAGGACATCAATAATAAGAAGAGACTTGCTTGGGCCAAGAAACACAAGCAATGGACATTAGACCGGTGGAAATTTGTCCTTTGGTCTGGAGTCCAAATTGGAGATTTTTGGTTCCAACCGCTGTGTCTTTGTGAGACGCGGTGTGGGTGAACGGATGATCTCCGCATGTGTATTTCCCACCGTAAAGCATGGAGGAGGTGGTGTTATGTTGTGGGGGTGCTTTGCTGGTGACACTGTCTGTGATTTATTTAGAGTTCAAGGCACACTTAACCAGCATGGCTACTACAGCATTCTGCAGCATCATTTGTTTTTCAACAGGACAATGATCCAACATACCTCCAGACTGTGTAAGGGCTATTTTACCAAGAAGGAGAGAGTGATGGAGTGCTGCATCAGATGACCTGGCTTCCACAATCCCCCGACCTCAACCAAATTGAGACGGTTTGGGATGAGTCGGACCGTAGAGTGAAGGAGAACCAGCCAACAAGTGCTCAGCATATGTGGGAACTCCTTCAAGACTGTTGGAAAAGCATTCCAGGTGAAGCTGGTTGAGACAAAGGGTGGCTATTTGATGAATCTCAAATATAAAATATATTTTGATTTGTTTAACACTTTCTTGGTTACTACATGATTCCATTAGTGTTATTTCACAGTTTTGATGTCTTCACTATTATTCTACAATGTAGAAAATAGTAAAAATAAAGAAAAACCCTTGAATGAGTAGGGCTCAAAACAGGTGGGGCAAATTTCTTTTGAATTTCTGAAAAGGTCTCTCACTCGAGTGGAGTAATTTTTCTGATATGTTCACCTTAAAAGTGGTGTAAAGTTGAGTTGAGTCCATGTTCCACTCCAATCATGCTCATTAATTTATCCTATGGCGCATATACTGTAACAGGATCTATCATGGAAGAGATGGCATGGAGCCTTAACATGAAACCAGTTCAACTTTGAATTGATTCTTGAAGAATATTATTTATGAATTACTTTAGCTTATACAACTGTATTAAATCTACAGTCTGGTTTTGTAAAACAACAAAACAACAAAACGGCCGTTTCGATAAACAGTTGAGGGATGGTGCTGATAGAGATGTAACCACTCAAATTCATAGGCAGAGCTTTGGATGCAAGGACTGATCAGCCATGAGTTGTTTTGAAGCTATACAATGTTTGTTAACAATTACATTTTTACAAACAATGGAGTAAAACATGTTTATTTTGGGTTAGTTATATTCTTCAAGAATCAGTCTTTGTAAACTGTGTACAGCTTTAAAATATGTTTAAAATTATACTTTTTATCTCAATCTATGAATTTGAAAGTGGTCATATTTCTCCAGTCCCATCCCACAGCTTTATAACAAACCAAGTGGGTAGGGCTGCTGTTTGGCTGAAACACGAATTATGGATTGTACCTTTAATTCGGGAGAGAATGCCAGTGATTGTGACCAACAAAAAAAAGAATAACCACATAGACAAAATCCATCAGTTTTTATTCTCAGTCGCACATTTCAGATGCTGAATTAAAGACAGTTGAGTTTACAGACAAAAAGGACTAACAAATGAAAAAATGTCATTTTCACAAGACACCTGATTTCAAAACGGGGTATACTGTCGTCTGAATAAGGGCATGTCTCTCAAATGGCTTCACTGCTGTGACATCTGTGGAATTCTTCTTGGAACATATACTGGCAATCAAGTTTAGATAATGTAAGAAACGTATCTTATTCAAACACTTATTATCATGTATTTTCAGTACTAGTTTTATCTCATAAAAGAGAACATCACAGCATCAAAATTGCCCTCTTAACCTCTGGAAGACGTCTGGTGGAATCCAAAGACTGTGTCTAATCTAGTCTGTTGGAAAGAGGGGAGAGCATATGAAAAAAAAAGGTGATTCTCCTCAATCTCAGAGTAGCTCTTGCAACTACTTAGAAAGGGGGAAGGAGATCTTCTCTTTAAACCTCGGAGTTACAGATGAAGAGGAGGGGGTGGAAGAGTGAGTTGAGTAGTAATGAACCCTGAGTGAACGCTGCATGGTGCCCAAGGCTCTGATCAGTTATCTAAAACAACACTTCCTCTCTCCCTCCCTAAGCGTTTAGTTGAATTAATAACTACAGATAAGGATTTTAATAAAAGGCATTTCTAATTATGTTCCACTTGATGAAGGTGGAAGGACCAATCACCATCCCTAATAGTTAAAATAATACTGGGGCTGGCCCTGTACCAATACCGTTTTCCAATATGCATAGATATTCTAACATTAAATGTATATTGAGATATCATAAAAATGCTAAAGTTACATATAGAATAGGTCTATCTTAAATATCTACAATAGGATATAACATACTTCAACTAAAATCTTAACATCTTCTAGGTAAATATCAATCCATTTGATGACCAATGAGGAAATGGCTCTGAATAAATCCTTGGTTATGGCTGCTTAATACTATTGCACACTTTGTATCGGCTTAACTCTGTCTTGACTCTTGACAGCTAGCAACTGTGTTTGTGTTTACAGTGATAATGACGCCACTGCCAGGTAAAGATGTTGTGTTCAGTCTGTATAGTAAATATGTTTTGGTGTCTGAGTAGCCATGGTTTCTGTGCGTTATGATTATGTGGGCGAGGTGTTGCCCAGTCAAGCCAGTTGTGGCCTTATTGTAGTTGGTGCTGTATGGCTTAATGGACAGGACGGATCTAGAGGCGTGACGAGACACTGATCCTGTAGGGGCGGGGCTTCATGGTGAGCCCAAAGTCGGAACTGAGGTCCAGCTCCTGTCCCAGAACGTTCTCGATACGCAGCCGGTGGAGCAGTGTGGTCAGGAAAACAAACATCTCCAACCGGGCGAACCCATCACCCAGACAACGCCTTTTCCCCATCCCGAAGATCATGACCTTCTCTGTCAGGTCTTTGTTGAGCAGTCCCTCTTTACCCAGGAAGCGCTCGGGGCGGAACACGTCTGGGTCATCCCACAGATCTCTACAAATGAGGAAAATGACAGCTAACCATTGACGACCACAACAGGGTTGTGTTCATTAGAGCACACAAAGGAAAACGTTTCGTAACTTGGAAACGAAAATGAGCAGAGTCCAGATGGTCAGTCCCTCACTTCTGGTTGGTGCCTAGTGAACATGACCAAGACTCAAACACATTCAAACAGATTGGGAGAGAGCTGACATGTCCAAATGGTCATGTCACCTCCTCAGTGTTGGGGAGTAGGGAACTACGTGTAGTTCAACTAGTAATTAAACTACATTTTGCAGTAGCTTGGTGGTAGTTGAACTAAATTCTAATCTTGGTAGTGTTTTCAGCAGTTAATAACTTGTTTGCCATGTAGCAGTGTAGCTAACTACTAGAACTACACACTACTTATTTTGTAAACAGAAAGGAAAATATGGGTGAAGTAGGCAATAATTTCCTTTCTTTTTCAGCATCAGACCTGTCAAATTCTCACTTGAAATATTGTTTTTGTGTTTAGTAGGCTAAATTATACATTCTGTTAACATCTCAAATCAAATCAAATCTGACTCCAGAGTGATTTGTTCTAGCAATTTGTATTCTATGACATTTCAGATTTAGATATGATAATCTTTCACTAAGTAGTTTGAATGTAGTGAACTACTTTTTTAAAGTAACTTTAGTTAAGTAAACTATATATTTCTTAGCGGTAGCTTTAGTTTAGCTTAACTTCTTCCATTGTGAAGTAATTGGTAACTTGGCCAGCTATATTTTCAGAGTAACTTCCCCAACACTGCACCTCCTCAAAGGACTAACATAAATTAAGATGTGTGCTTTAAAACACATCCAGATAACACTCACATGTCATGATTAACCTGATACTGATTGATGAAGACACAGGTGTCCTTTGGAATGAAGTATCCATTAAGTGTGATGTTTTGTGTGGTGCTTAAGGGAAGAAAAGCATGGAAAAAAGAGACTATGTAAATATCAACATTCCCAGAGATAACGCTTTGACCTGAACATACTAGCAGACAGGCACCATGCAGAAATAAACATTACAAATTGTTACTGTGACTGTTATCAGAGCCTCACCAGTGTGGTATGGTGAAGGGGACATAGGATGCGTGACGAAACACCTCGTATAAGAAGGCCTCAGTAAAACGCATTTTGGGCTTGTCCTCAAACCGAGGTAGTCTGGCTGGGCCAATGTGGTCGTCTGAACCAGACAAAGGCAAAAACATACAGTCACATACAAAATACCTCGGGTGAAGACAGTGACAACTAAATAATGTACCTAAAAGTGAAAATACAGAGAAAAGGAGCAGAGACATTACAGAGGCAATCAGAAAAAGTAAGACCAAAGAAGAAAGAAAGACGGTTGGCTTATTGCCATCTATTCTTAAATTTCCATTCTCAAATAAGGGGATGATTTGTGTGGCGTGATTCTCGTACGGTGCAATACCCCTGCGTGTGATCCCCTTTGTTCCTGTCAGAGTAGACTGTCCAAGTATCCAAAATCTCTCTCTCTCTCTTCTCTCGCTCTCTCTGTGAATGAATTGTGCCTACTGAACAGACTGCACCAGTTTTTTCAGCCCACTTCAAAAATAGCTCAGGCGTTGGCGAATTAGTGACCTTTTGCGTGTTACCATGGCGAGCAATGGTCTCTAGCCATTGAGGATGGGTACGGGGACGGGGACGGGGGAGGGGGGTGACGACAACGACCCGTCTCTCAAAGATTAGATCATTGTGTGAAACTACACAGACGGCCCATCAAACTGTCAAACTGGCTGGTACTGTAGGAGACTGCTCATTAGGATGTGCTGTTTGACAACACAGGAAATACTTTCATTCATAAAACAGCTGAACTCCCACATATTTTTATAAAACAAAGTGATTATTCTTAGCAGGTAAAGCAGAAACACAAGCAGGCGTACAACGAGACGAGGTATAAGGAGACAAGAAGTCCATTTAGTGCTATAAGGGCATACTGTACAGTATTACAGTTTTCTATAGGAAAAGTACTGTTCAGTCATACAGGAGGAATAATTCATATACAGAGGATGTACAGTACCAATCTCCTGGTGTATTTTGACCTGGCTGTCAGGAAACTTGATGAGGTATAAGAGGCTCCACTGTAAACCAGCTATGATGGTATCGAATCCTGTAATGTAAAATAAATAAATATGTAACGTCAGTTACAATCGTCGTTGCTCTAGAGTTGGTCTGTTCAAACGTGTTGTTCAACCCATCATTGCTGGGAATGGTGATCCTCCAGAAGGAAATCTAGTCTCAGCAAACATACTACAGCCACAGCCCTGAAATCGCCATAGCACCAAGGTCTGTTTATAAACTTCTTGTAAATAATTAACGTACTGTGTAATAGCCTAGTGTTTATATGCTATTTATAAGCAGAGCTTCAAATCAGGTATTGCCTAACTTCTCTGTTCCATCTCTCTCACCTGCTCCAAAGATGTCGATGACAGTGTGTATGATCTGGGAGTTGGACAGCACTGCCGTGTCGTCATCCTCCTGCCGCTCCTCACAGAGCGCAATCAGAGCATCTGTGATGTCACGTATACAGTCCTGGAAACATACACATCATCACAGCTTTACTTAACACTTTACTTTACACTCTACTTGATATCGGCAGCAGTATTTGTATTTGTATTTATTAGGGATCCACATTAGCTGCTGCCAACAGACAGCTCGGTGCATTCAGCTTGTCAACACTTCTTACAAAAACAAGTAGTGATGAAGTCAATCTCTCCTCCACTTTGAGCCATGAGAGATTGACATGCAAATTTTTTGTCCATTAAAATAACATCAAATTGGTCAGAAATACAGTGTAGACATTGTTAATGTTGTAAATGGCTATTGTACCTGGAAACGGCTGATTTTTTATGGAATATCTACATAGGCGTGCAGAGGCCCATTATCAGCAACCATCAGTCCTGTGTTCCAATGGCACATTGTGTTTGCTAATCCAAGTTTATCATTTTAAAAGGCTAATTGATCATTAGAAAACCCTTTTGCAATTATGTTAGCACAGCATCAGCAATTGTGGGTTCGATTACAGGCTCAAAATGGCCAGAAACGAAGAATCTTCTTCTGAAACTGGTCAGTCTATTCTTGTTCTGAGAAATGAAGGCTATTCCATGCGTGAAATTGCCAAGAAACTGAAGATCTCGTACAATGCTGTGTACTACTCCCTTCACAGAACAGCGTAAACTGGCTCTAACCAGAATAGAAAGAGGAGTGGGAGGCCCTGGTGCACAACTGAGCAAGAGGACAAATACATTAGAGTGTCTAGTTTGAGAAACAGACGCCTCACAGGTCCTCAACTGGCAGCTTCATTAAATAGTACCCGCAAAACACCAGTCTCAACGTCAACAGTGAAGAGGCGACTACGGGATGCTGACCAGACTGGCCAATAAAAATAAAATATTAAGAAAGGCAGTCTGAGATATGGCTTTTTCTTTGCAACTCGACTGGAGAGTACTCCAGGTGTGACAAAACTAGGGCCTGTAGGACCTGCCTTGTTGATAGTGTTGTTAAGAAGGCAGAGCAGCGCTTTATTATGGACAGACTTCTCCCCATCTTAGCTACTGTTGCATTAATATGTTTTGACCATGACAGTTTAATGCTGTAATGCTTTATAACTTATTATAAGGATGTATGAGCCTTTATAATGTCTAATAATAAGGCTTGTATGTTATGTCTCTCTAAGTAAGCCCATACATGTGCAGGGGGAGTCCTAACCTAGCCACTCCAGGTTATATCTGTGTCATATTCCATATACTGATTTCTAATTAAATGTAATCCTTTCAAATTCACAAAAACCTAATACACGACCCGCCAATCAAATGTACCATCAAATTGTGAGAGTGAGACTGACAGGAAATGGTAGCATCTTCTAGAAAACATGTGAGCACGTTTCTTCCACCAGATAGATAATTCCTCATTAAAGAGTGCGTGCGAGCGTTTTAGCCCCTGCGCAACAACAAAGGTTCACTTTAGCCTCACACGATATATATAAGCCTGGTCGGGCCTGTCCTCCTACCTAGAGTATAGGTCTCTTATATTGTAGCTCAACTATTTCAATATTTCCTGTTCAATGTATTCCCTACTGTCATATACAACCTGTCATATGCAACCTAAAATCACAAGCAAAAACATGCTTTCCAAAAAGGAACCTTCGTTTTTACCCAATCTACCTCTGCTCACACTATCTCTCCCTCCCTCTATCCTATCTCATCCTTTCTTTTTCCCCTGCGTTATTCCTTCTCATTCTATCTGTCTATCCCTCCAGCACTGAAACAAATCCCTCTATGGCTGGATGGTTTTCTTTGCCTCTGAACCAGAATCTGATTGCACAGATCATATCTAATCTAACAGTTTGCTTATCTACCATATTCAGCCTAAATGTCACATGAAAGTAGAGGTTTCTCTCCAAGTTGATGTCTGCAAAAACTATTACCGTCAACTTTCTGTTTCAGTGTATACACAGTATAGATTATACGCCTCTAGGCCATAGTTTTAATAGCACATCTATCAACATATCCTACCCCTGCATCAAGCTGTAACAGTAGAACAGTTGAATATCCGTTGGATATCTTAACAAACATCAACATTGCAATATCATCATACTGTCTGCTTTCAGGGTCTGTTCATTAAGTACCAAACAGAAGAAAACCGACTGAAACAGCGAGGGACTAAATTGACAAATTTTTGTTTTCCATTGAAAAACGTTATAAAACTTTTTCTGTGGCATGCTCTAATTTGCATGACCCAGGTGTGGCTCAAACCTTGTCAAAGGTCTCCAGGTGCTCCTCGATGTTGTGTTCCATGAAGCTGTTCATTCTCCTGATGTGCTGGACCATCTTCTGCAGGGACGGGCTTGGCAGGTAGCGGAACACAGGGAAGAAGTCGGCCATGTTGCCTGCAGCGAAGATCCGCAACACCTCATTGTTGATGTGCACAATAGTGAGGAACTCCTTGTCATTGTAGTCATACCTCTTTCCGAAACACAGAGCACACACCACATTGGCCACCGACGAAACCAGCGGGACCACAGGGTCCAGACCTAGCCCCTCGCTCCCCTTTGAGCTCTCCCAAATGGCCTCCACCATCCCAGCTGCCTCGGTGCACACATGCTCCTCTAGCAGACAGGTGGTGTCGGAACCCCGCGGCTCTGCCTGCGAGAAGGAGCGCAGGGCTTTCTTGCACAGCTTCTTGTGGAGCACCCAGGCGGGGCCATACTTCTCACTGAAGGTCATGCTTGTGCCATTGGCCACGGCAGAGAAGGTGAAGAGGTCAGGGCGTCCGGCGAAAGCCTCGCCCTGCCGAACCAGCGCCTGCCTAATGGTGGCGTAGCCGCTCAGCACCACCACCACAAGGGATCCCATACGCATCTGGAAGACGTCTCCATACTGCAGCCGGAGACGCGTCAGTGACAGGTGGATCTGGTCGCCCATCTGGAACAGGTTACCCACCAGGGGCCAAGGGGTCGGCCCCGGGGGCAGGTTGCCTTTGTGGCGTCCCGTGCCCTCTCGCATGTGGCTCCTGAGAGCCACTAGGAGCAGGGTGAGGGTACAGAGTGCCACGGTGACTCCGGAGAGGGACATACAGAGGCCATCCTTGGGGAATATCCCAAATGTCATATTGCAGTCTGAGAGCTGGCCAGTCAGGACAGAAGCACTCAGACACAAACTAGAATCTGGAAGAGAGAGTGATTGGTAAACAAAGAGATACCATGAGCTGGTTCAAGTGTGAAATAGTGTAGAATAGCTCAAACGAATGAAAAACAAATACTTTCATAAACATGAAATAAAAAAAATAAAAAATAACAATTATAGATGACATTAATCATAATCTGTTCAGAATAGTCCAATATGAGAAAACTGAACTGTTTAGGTTTTTCTTTCACAGAAGTAAGAATCTATGCTTTTATGGCAATAAGGAAATAATGTGGTATCTCCCAATGAACTACCAACATGTAGCCTACTTTTGTTTAACAAGCAGTCAATGTATACATTTGTTGACAACGAAAAGACAAGGATATGTTACTCACCAGACGCCAGCAGTGAAAGTTATCTTAAATTGGAGACTCGTCTAATAAGTGCAGTTTGACCTACCACAAGGCAAATCACCGGGGGACGCAATGACTGGATACACTCTGCAAGAGGACTGGCGCTAGGCAGGGCCAAGTACCACGAGAGGCAGCGACAAGATCAGCCTATTTAAGCAGAGGCTGCAAACTGGTGGGCAGTCAATTGAACAGCTTCATAGAGCTTGATCTAGCATTCCAGGCCATTATCAGCTTGAAAATGTCATCCTGGCACGTTTTTTTTGCTAAAAGGTCAAATGTCACAGCAGCTGATGTTTTTCTCAATACAATGCAGTTAATGGGAAAAGTTGAGTGTCACAGGGTTGATGTTTTTCTCAATACATTGCAATGGGAAAAAATGTGTGTCACAGGGTTGTTTTTCTCAATACATTGCAGTCAATGGGAAAATATGAGTGTCACAGGGTTGATGTTTTTCTCAGTACATTGCAGTCAATGGGAAAAGATGAGTGTCACAGGGTTGATGTTTTTCTCAATACATTGCAATGGGAAAAAATTTGTGTCACAGGGTTGTTTTTCCCAATACATTGCAGTCAATGGGAAAAGATGAGTGTCACAGGGTTGATGTTTTTCTCAGTACATTGCAGTCAATGGGAAAAGATGAGTGTCACAGGGTTGACGTTTTTAATACATTGCAGTCAATGGGAAAAGATGAGTGTCACAGGGTTTACATTTGTCTCAATACATTGCCTCTCTCTCTCTCCCTCCTCTCTCTCCCACCTTTGTCTGTCTATTGACTCTCTCTCCCTCCACCCTCCTCTCCCCCCTCCCTCTTTCTCCCCTCTCACGCTCCCCCTTCTCTCTCTCTCCTCCCACTCCATTTTCTCTCCCACCTTCTTTCCCTCCCTCCCTCCCCCTCCACTCATCTCTCTCTCTCTCTCGCTCCCATCCCTACTTCACCCTCTCCCTCTCTCTTCCCTACCCTCACTCTCCCCTTTTCACTCTCTTCCCCCCTTCATTCTCTCTCCCTCTTTCTTTCCCTGCCTCCCCCTCCTCTCATCTCTCCCTCTTCTCTTCCACAGACAAGCCGACAAACAGACAGACAGACAGACAGGCAGACACAGACAGGCAGACACAGAAAGGCAGACACAGACACAGATAGACAGGCACAAACAGTTTCAAGTTTCAAGTTAATCTAAAAAAATCTGACCAATATCCACTTCAGAATTCATTCAATAATTCATAACAAGGATTATTTTCTTGAACTGCAAGACCATTATGTCAAATGGAGGTAAAAAATTATTTTGGGTCGATTTACTTTAAATTTCACATGTCGGGTCATGACGGTCCCCGGTCACAAATATGTTACATTTGGGAAGATAAACCTTTTTAACCCTTCGAAACCTGTCACGAATTCCGCCGAGACTGCTCCTCCTCCTTGTTCGGGCAGGCTTCGGCGTTCGTCGTCCCCGGAGTACTAGCTGCTACCGCTTGATGTTCTCTATGTTTGTTTGGTTTTGTCTTGTTGGTGCACCTGTTTCGTATTATGTATTGATTATGTCACCTATACGTTTCCTTTGGTTTTGTTTGCAGTTGTGTGTTGTTGTCCGCCTGTCCGCTGGTGTATGTTATTGTTTTCTAGTTGTTAGTGTTTTACGCACTGTCTGCGTAATCACTCGCCTCCTGTGTTTTGAGGCCCGTTATTTTGTATTTGTCTTTGTGACAATTAAAGTCGTTTTCGACTAAGCTTGTGTGTCCTGCGCCTGACTCCAACACCGCATCCACATCAGCTTCTGACAGAACAACACACCATACTATGGAGTCAGCAGGAGCAGCGGCGGCGACCGAGTCGCTGGAGGATTGGGTCAGCTGCCAGGACGCCAGGATCAAGCAACTCGGCTCCGCCATGCAGGAGGTGATGAACACCCTGCGCCGATGGGAAAGGGGAGGCGTGCCCACACCTCCTCCCACACCTCCTCCTACATTACCACCACCATCGGCCAGCCCCACCAGACCAGCTCCGGAATCCAGTGGAATTCGGCTCTCGCTCCCGAGGGCGTATGATGGCACCGCAGCCGGGTGTCAGGGGCTCCTCCTTCAGGTGGAACTCTACCTGGCCACCATACACCCAGCGCCCTCGGGATACGAGAGCGTTTCCGCCCTCATCTCCTGTCTCTCCGGCAAGGCGTTGGAGTGGCCAACGCCGAATGGAGGGGAATAGACGCCGCCACCATCAACTACGCGGAGTTCTCCCGCCACTTCAGGGCTGTTTTCGATCACCCTCCTGAGGGTAAAGCGGCGGGGGAGCGTCTGTTCCACCTCCGACAGGGGAAGAGGAGAGCACAGGAGTTCGCCCTGGATTTCCGGACTCTAGCGGCGGATGCGGGGTGGAATGAGAGGGCCCTCATCGACCACTATCGGTGTAGCCTGCGTGAGGACGTTAGTCGAGAGCTGGCCTGCAGGGACACCAATCTGTCCTTCGACCAGCTAGTGGACATGTCCATCCGTCTGGATACCCTGCTTGCCACCCGCGGACGTCCCGAGTTGGGGCCATCCATTCCATCCCCCAGCACCTCCGAGCCGAGCCCTATGGAGCTCGGGGGTGCTGGCACTAGAGAGAGAAGGAGAGAGAACCCGAGGGGGGCCATCCCCTGCACCAGCTGTGGCCGTGGAGGACACACTGCGGCTAGGTGCTGGGAAGGGTCTCCAGGGAATCGGGGCAACAGGTCGCGCACTGGGGAGTCATTTCAGGTGAGTAGGCGCCCCACTCACCCAGAGCTCTCTGTTGTTCACTTGTGTATACCTGTGGTATTTCCTCAGGTTGCATCTCATTCCCAGCATAAGGCGCTAGTCGATTCAGGCGCAGCTGGGAATTTTATTGATCGGAAATTTTGTTCTAAGTTAGGGATTCCCCTCCTGCCCGTCGATACACCCTTTCCTGTCCATGCCCTAGATAGCCGCCCGTTGGGATCTGGGTTGATTAGGGGGAGGTCACAGCGCCACTAAAGATGAAGACGCAGGGGGTCATGAGGAGATTATTCAGTTGTACCTAATTGACTCTCCTGCGTATCCCGTGGTGCTGGGGCTTCCTTGGTTGATCACCCATGACCCCACCATTTCGTGGCAACAGAGGGCTCTCAAGGAATGGTCTGGCCAGTGTGTTGGGCGATGTTTAGGTGTTTCCGTTGGGGCGACCACGGTGGAGAGTCCGAACCAAGTGCCCGCAATGCACATTCCCCCTGAGTATGAGGATTTGGCACTTGTGTTCAGCAAGACGAGGGCGACGCGATTGCCACCTCATAGACAGGGAGATTGTGCGATAAACCTCCAGACAGGTGCGGCACTCCCGCGGAGCCATGTGTATCCTCTGTCTCAAGAGGAGACGGCGGCTATGGAAACATACATAGCTGAGTCCCTGAGACAAGGATACATACGGCCCTCCACTTCCCCTGCGTCCTCGAGTTTCTTTTTTGTGAAGAAGAAGGATGGAGGGTTGCGCCCGTGTATTGATTACCGTAGTCTCAATCAGATCACTGTGAAATACAGTTACCCTCTTCCTCTGATTGCGAGTATGACTGAATCATTACGCGGAGCGCGTTTCTTCACAAAACTGGATCTCAGGAGCGCTTATAACTTGGTGCGCATTAGGGAGGGAGATGAATGGAAGACGGCATTTAGTACCACCTCAGGTCATTATGAGTATCTTGTCATGCCATACGGGTTAATGAATGCTCCTTCAGTCTTCCAATCATTTGTGGACGAGATCTTCCGGGACCTGCATGGGCAGGGAGTGGTAGTGTACATTGACGACATCCTAGTGTACTCTGCTACACGAGCCGAGCATGTAGCCCTGGTGGCCCGAGTGTTGGGTAGGCTGTTGGAGCATGACTTGTATGTCAAGGCAGAGAAATGTCTGTTTTTCCAGGAGTCCATCTCCTTCTTGGGTCATCGGTTGTCCGCGTCAGGGGTGAAGATGGAGATTGACCGTGTGTCAGCCGTGCGTAACTGGCAAACCCCAACCACTGTTAAAGAGGTGCAGCAGTTTTTGGGTTTTGCCAATTACTACCGGAGGTTTATCCGGGGTTTTGGACAGGTGGCAGCTCCCATTACTTCCCTGCTGAAGGGGGGCCCGGTGCGTTTGCAGTGGTCGGCTGAAGCGGACAGGGAGTTTTGTAAACTGAAGGACCTGTTCACTTCGGCTCCGGTGCTGGCGCACCCGGACCCCGCTTTAGCGTTCCAGGTAGAGGTGGACGCGTCAGAGGCCGGTATTGGGGCAGTACTGCCCGGCGGAACGTAATTATGACGTAGGGGACAGGGAGCTGTTAGCTGTGGTTCAAGCCCTAAAGGTGTGGAGGCATTGGCTTGAGGGGGCTCAACACCCTTTTCTCATTCTGACTGACCATCGTAACCTGGAGTACATCCGGGCAGCTAGGAGATTGAACCCTCGTCAGGCTAGGTGGAACATGTTTCTGACCCGGTTCGTTTTTAAGATCACTTACATCCCAGGGTCCCAGAACGGTAAGGCAGACGCCCTGTCCCGGCGGTATGACACAGAGGAGAGGTCCATTGAGCCCACTCCCATACTGCCGGAGTCTTGTCTGGTGGCACCGGTGGTATGGGAGGTCGATGCGGAAATTGAGCGGGCGTTACGCACCGACCCTACTCCCCCAGAGTGTCCAGTGGGTCGGACGTACGTGCCGCTCGAGGTCCGTGATCGTCTCATTTATTGGGCTCATACGTCACCGTCCTCTGGACATCCAGGTATTGGCCGGACAGTGCACTGCCTTAGTGTTAAGTACTGGTGGCCAACTTTGGCTTGGGACGTGAGGGTTTATGTCTCCTCCTGCTCGGTGTGCGCTCAGTGTAAGGCGCCTAGACACCTGCCCAGTGGGAAGTTACAACCCCTGCCCGTTCCACAACGGCCGTGGTCTCACCTCTCGGTGGACTTTGTCACGGACCTTCCCCCCTCTCAGGGGAATACCACTATTCTGGTCGTTGTGGATCGGTTCTCTAAGGCCTGTCGTCTCATTCCAATGCCGGGTCTCCCTACTGCCCTACAGACAGCTGAGGCTTTGTTCACCCATGTCTTCCGGCACTACGGGGTTCCCGAGGATATAGTGTCTGATCGGGGTCCCCAATTCACCTCTAGAGTCTGGAGGGCGTTCATGGAACGCTTGGGGGTCTCGGTTAGCCTTACCTCGGGTTACCACCCTGAGAGTAACGGGCAGGTGGAGAGAGTGAACCAGGATGTGGGTAGGTTTCTGAGATCCTATTGCCAGGGCCGGCCGGAGGAGTGGTCGGGGTATATCTCCTGGGCAGAGATGGCTCAGAACTCTCTTCGCCACTCCTCTACTAACCTGACCCCTTTTCAGTGCGTGTTAGGGTATCAGCCGGTTCTGGCACCATGGCATCAGAGCCAGATCGAGGCTCCTGCAGTGGATGAGTGGTTTCGGCGCTCGGAGGAGACGTGGAACGCTGCACACGTACATCTGCAGCGGGCCATCCGCAGGCAGAAGGCAAGCGCCGATCTCCACCGCAGTGAGGGTCCAGTATACGCCCCTGGAGATCGAGTCTGGCTCTCGACTCGAAACCTGCCCCTTCGCCTGCCCTGCCGGAAGCTTGGCCGGCGGTTTGTGGGGCCATTTAAAGTCCTGAGGAGATTGAACAAGGTGTGTTACAAGTTGCAACTGCCTAATGACTATCACATTAACCCTCTGTGTCTCTCCTCAGGCCGGTGGTAGCTGGTCCACTCCAGGAGAGTGAGATAAGAGAGACTCCTCCGCCCCCACTGGACATCGAGGGGGCTCCGGCGTACTCAGTCCGGTCCATCGTGGATTCGAGACATCGGATGGGGGGTCTACAATATCTCGTGGAGTGGGAGGGGTACGGTCCGGAGGAACGGTGCTGGGTGCCTAGGAGGGACATTTTAGATCCATCCCTCCTGACTGAGTTCCACCGTAGTCATCCTACGCGCCCTGCTCCACGTCCTCCTGGCCGTCCCCTAGGCCGGGGTCGGCGCACGGCTGGGGCCGCGCGTCAAGGGGGGGGTACTGTCACGAATTCCGCCGAGACTGCTCCTCCTCCTTGTTCGGGCAGGCTTCGGCGTTCGTCGTCCCCGGAGTACTAGCTGCTACCGCTTGATGTTCTCTATGTTTGTTTGGTTTTGTCTTGTTGGTGCACCTGTTTTGTATTATGTATTGATTATGTCACCTATAAGTTTCCTTTGGTTTTGTTTGCAGTTATGTGTTGTTGTCCGCCTGTCCGCTGGTGTATGTTATTGATTTCTAGTTGTTAGTGTTTTACGCACTGTCTGCGTAATCGCTCGCCTCCTGTGTTTTGAGGCCCGTTATTTTGTATTTGTCTTTGTGACAATTAAAGTCGTTTTCGACTAAGCTTCTGTGTCCTGCGCCTGACTCCAACACCGCATCCACATCAGCTTCTGACAAAACCGCCCCTATGACCCCAATTAAGTCACTTACTGTAATCGCAGGAAGCTGAAATTCAATGTACGGCCTCTTGGGGATACTCTTTAACAATGCCCTGAGTCTTTACATTAAGAATTGACCGTTCTAAAGAGGATGGAAGACAGTGTGTTTGTGTAACTGCAGGGAGAGAATGAAGGACCATGTTGAGGATGAATTAACACACTTCCTGTTGCCACAGGAAGCTGGACCTCAACACAGGGCATCCCTATAAGGTCATGATTAGTTGTGTGCAAGGACAGTTCGCCAGCTGAATCACAGTCTACGGGGGCGTCTTGGTTATGTGATCCTTAAGAGTCTAAGCCGGGGGGGTAAGCTAACATATGGAATTGTTTTAAGATGGTCATACCAAGGATCATTTTGCTATTTGATTTGTGATTTTGGGACCCCTTAAGGTATTAAAAAAATATGTCTAAAAAATATTTGATTAAACATTACATTTGGCCTTACTTCTATTATGTTGAAGCACTTCGTACACCATGTTATGATCTTAGTCAGATACGACTGTACTGCGCAGCAGAGCACGAGTAAATGGCTCAGCTTCAGTTTAGTGATACCCGAGCCCTACCCAGACCTAACCCAATGTATAATGTCGAGGCCCGTGGGCTCGGGTCGGGTAGCAGAGCTCTACAGCTCAACCCTAACCCTAACCCTAACCCTAACCCTAACTATAACCCTAACCCTAACCATAACTCTAGCTTCATGTCCACACCCCGGCTCAACCCTAACCCTAACCCTAACCCTAACCCTAACCCTAACCCTAACCATAACTCTAGCTTCATGTCCACACCCCAGCTCAAGCCTAACCCTAACCCTCGCTTCATCTCCACATCTTGGCTCAACCCTAACCCTAGCCATAACGCTAACTTCTTGTCCACATCCCTGCTCAGCCCTAACTCCAAGAGCTGCACCAAGATGTGGAGGACTAGGTTTAGGCTTATGGCTCGGGTTAGGGTTGAGCTGGGATGTGGACATGAAGTTTAGAGTTTGCTTGCCTGCCTCCCTGCCTGCATGCCTGCCTGCCTCTGTCGGTCTGTGAGTTTATATTATGTCTGTCTGTCTGCCTGTCTGTCTGTCTGCAATGTATTGAGAAAAACATCAACCCTGTGACACTCATCTTTTCCCATTGACTGCAATGTATTGGAAAAACATCAACCCTGTGACACTCATCTTTTCCCATGAACTGCAATGTACTGAGAAAAACTTTAACTACTGGACATTTTCATTTTCTAAAACGTGCCAGGATGACGTTTTCTGATGATATCATGTTGACCATTCCATTGTCCTCTTGTTCTTTGGTTCATTTCAACATGATGAGATATTCTTGAATTACTGTTTCGTGAGCAAATTAGAGCAGATGGTGTTAACAAACTATAGCGCCTTCATGTATTTTGTTTCAATCAAAGCACATTCTGCCTAGTGGAGCGCTGTTTTGAGTTTTGGCTGTGTGAGATTTGTTTTGGACTATTCAGCTAACCACCATAAAACCTGAGGTGGTGTTTTGAAATGAGGTGGTGTTTTGATGTAACAGTAACGTTATATAATGCTATTATATTTGGTTACATTATGTAGAATACTAATGAATCATTATGTGATCTTCCAGGACATTGATTTAGCTTTGATCTATATTTACTAAATAAGCACCATTGTGAGAAGTGCAGCACTACACTACACAGCACTTACAAGAGTAAGAACGATACGTGCTTTCATGTCAGAGTCTACAAAAGTCTCCAATAACACCAGAAGAAGTTGCTAAATGTGTCGCTAGAGGGGTCTGAAAACTTGCTAAAATATAGCGACAAAGTTGCTAAATTGGCAACACTGGCCTTGTTACGGATACAGGTATCCTGTGTCCTGTGTTTTCCTTTCCTTCTGCCCTAATCACAGGTGTCCTGTATGTTCCTGATTGGTGGTCGTTGAGATGTCTGCTGATTGCTAAGGTGGACCAATCAGTGAACATTCCTCTGCATGGCACCACCTGTTGCTGGTTTTTCAATCACACATCCCATTGTTTAAAAACCAGTCAGTTATGTTTGTTGTGAGAGAGAAAGACTGTTTCCGTATGTGAGTATGGATACTGTTGTGTCCTGTGTATTGTGTACTCACTAAGTTGCTGGTTACCCTGTTTGGTAACTTTGTTAGAGACTATTTCCGTATGTGAGTATGGATACTGTTGTATCCTGTGTATTGTGTACTCACTAATTTGCTGATTACTCTGTTTGGTAACTTTGTGTGTTTCTGGGAAAAGGGGAGTTTAAGCAAGTTGCCCTTGGGCGTACATTACCCGTAGGAAGAAATCTGTCTAAAAACACTAGTTAGACCTGAGCGGACCACCCACTGTATTTTTGTATGAGTAGCAGTAGCTTAGCGGTTCTTGAGGCAGGCAAGATCAGTTTAGGAGTGTTTTACACTATTGTTTCATTTCTTGGGTCCTGCTCAGCCCTTTTTCCCAAACCTTTACTGTGTGTTCAGCAATAAACCATTTATGTTTGACGGTAGTTTATGGTTGTCGTGTAGTTTTTGTTCTCACTGTTCCATGTCACACTCCTAATTTGCATGAATTATGTTACGGGTCTCATGTCCATCCACCCTAGACGTTTAGAGCCACGGGGTTCGTAACAGGCCTACTCTTATTGTTGCCTCGGGCAAAATTTGGTGATTCAGAAATGAGAGACTGTGGGTGTGCCCGTTTTATGAACATCTGGGAATATTTGGCCAAGGAAACATTTCTGGTTGGTCTCAGGGACTGAAAATTAGTTAGGAAGAGAGATTTTTCAAACGGGATTGAGATTGAGTGAAGAAGCAGCAAATAAATATGTTGAATGTGAAACAATGAGCATGAAGAGCCTCACAAATTTGACCAAATTACCTTATATTTTATAATCCAATACCGCTATTTACTCCGTCAAAGCACACTTTTTGTAAGTAGTTAAGTTTACTGTGCTCTCCAAATTTAGCTGTAATTTAGCCCGAAATATTTTAGAAATGTGATTGGTTGACATAGCTGGATGACATTGGCCCACATCTCCTCTTCCGCTGCGCATAATATCAGATATCAATTTCAATTGGATAAGTGTTTAACATCATCAGTAGGCTTAACTAACACATCCTTATGATATTTATTTTTTTCATAAGCGCAACGTCTGACTGAAATACGGGACAAATTGATCATTTTTCTAAATTAGTGAGGTTTGAATTGGTTGATAAAATGCGGAACATGATTATTTGTTTGCCCGACACGACACAAAGGGACTGTCCCGCACAATCCGGGACATGTGGTCAACCTAGGTCCAGACAATCCTCCCATCATTGTGTGTACAAGCGGCTGCAGACCGCACACATCCATATATTTATATTTATATTTATATATTCTTATTCCATTCCTTTACTTAGATTTGTGTGTATTAGATATTTGTTGTGGAACTGTTAGAAATTACTTGGTAGATATTACTGCACTGTCGGAACTAGAAGCACAATCATTTTGCCTCACTTGCAATAACATCTGCTAACCATGTGTATGTGACCAATACATTTGATTTGATTTTGATTTGATTAGATGGGCAGTCCTCTGCGTTCATTTGGCAGCTAGTGACCAAACATACAACATTTATGTAAATTGATGTATGGATTAGCACACCAAAAATGTCTGGACTGTCTGACTAACTGTTATATAGCCTGCCATACATGAAGAGAGAAAATAATATGATTAGTCTGAATTTATATGAAGAGAACACCAGAAGAAGAATGATCATTACCAAAGTGAATTATAAGGGATGGGTTGCCAATTAGCGATTTGACACGAAAATAAAATGTCATTCATTCATCTTTCACATCAAACTTTTATTGATATTTAAATTCATAACAATTTCATCAAGTCCAGCAAATAATGCAACTCTTATCTAATTGGACAAACTAATATATCTTCTATAGCGCGCCATGGAACAGAGGCCCCAGGTCTTCATGACATTCGGGGCGGCAGGTAGCCTAGCGTTGGGCCAGTAACCGAAAGGTAACTGGTTTGAGAGTCCTTTAGGTGCCTTTTGGCAAACTCCAAGCGGACTGTCATGTGCCTTTTACTGAGGAGTGGCTTCCGTTTGGCCACTCTACCATAAAGGACTGATTGGTGGAGTGCTGCAGAGATGGTTGTCCTTCTAGAAGTTTCTCCCATCTCCACAGAGCCACTCCTTCGTTGCCCGGGCGGTGTGTTTGGGATCATTGTCATGCTGAAAGACCCAGCCACGTTTCATCTTCAATGCCCTTGCTGATGGAAGGAGGTTTTCACTCAAAATCTCACGATACATGGCCCCATTCATTCTTTCCTTTACACGGATCAGTCGTCCTGGTCCCTTTGCAGAAAAAACAGCCCCAAAGCATGATGTTTCCACCCCCATGCTTCACAGTAGGTATGGTGTTCTTTGGATGCAACTCAGCATTCTTTGTCCTCCAAACACGACGAGTTGAGTTTTTACCAAAAAGTTATATTTTGGTTTCATCTGACCATATGACATTCTCCCAATCCTCTTCTGGATCATCCAAATGCACTCTAGCAAACTTCAGACGGGCCTGGACATGTACTGGCTTAAGCAGGGGGACACGTCTCGCACTGCAGGATTTGAGTCCCTGACGGCGTAGTGTGTTACTGATGGTAGGCTTTGTTACTTTGGTCCCAGCTCTCTGCAGGTCATTCCCTAGGTCCCCCCGTGTGGTTCTGGGATTTTTGCTCACCGTTCTTGTGATCATTTTGACCCCACGGGGTGAGATCTTGCATGGAGCCCCAGATCGAGGGAGATTATCAGTGGTCTTGTATGTCTTCCATTTCCTAATAATTGCTCCCACAGTTGATTTCTTCAAACCAAGTTGATTACCTATTGCAGATTCAGTCTTCCCAGCCTGGTGCAGGTCTACCATTTTGTTTCTGGTGTCCTTTGACAGCTCTTTGGTCTTGGCCATAGTGGAGTTTGGAGTGTGACTGTTTGAGGTTGTGGACAGGTGTCTTTTATACTGATAACAAGTTCAAACAGGTGCCATTAATACAGGTAACGAGTGGAGGACAGAGGAGCCTCTTAAAGAAGAAGTTACAGGTCTGTGAGAGCCAGAAATCTTGCTTGTTTGTAGGTGACCAAATACTTATTTTCCACCATAATTTGCAAATAAATTCATTAAAAATCCTACAATGTGATTTTCTGGAGAAAAAAAATCTCATTTTGTCTGTCATAGTTGACGTGTACCTATGATGAAAATTACAGGCCTCTCTCATCTTTTTAGGTGGGAGAACTTGCACAATTGGTGGCTGACTAAATACTTTTTTCCCCCACTGTATATACATCTTTATGTGCGTGTACCAGTGGAGGCTGCTGAGGGGAGGACGGCTCATAATAATGGCTAGAATGGAGTCAATGGAATGGTATCAAACACATCAAACACGTGGTTTCCATGTGGTTGATACCATTACATTGACTCCATTCCAGCCATTATTATGAGCCGTCCTCCCTTCAGCAGCCTCTACTAGCGTGTCCATGTGTGTGCATGCATTTGTTGTGTGTGTGAGAATGTGTGCATGTGTTTTTGCTGTGTGTTGTAATGTGTGTGTTGCTGCAACCTAGAGTTAGAAGTAGATGTAACATAGTAAATGTCTCCCTCCCTCTATTTAGTATAATATGTTATATTTCGTAAGGTATGTACTAATTTGTGGATGTGCATTATCCATTTCGTATGATATGTTACAAATTTCAATTCGTACAATATGTTATGAATTTGCAAGATGTATGATGTGTTAATTTCTACCAGCATGTTAAATGTGCAACCAGAGGAGAAAATAAACTCTAGACTAACTTTACTCCACACACAGAGACGTATACAAAGCTCTCCCTCGCCCTCCATTTGGCAAATCTGACCATAACTCTATCCTCCTAATTCCTGTTTACAAGCAAAAACTCAAACAGGAATTACCAGTGACACGCTCAATATGGAAGTGGTCCGATGAAGCGGATGCTAAGTGTCGTGGAAATATTTGACTCAAATGTAGTCAACTCAAAAATATCTCTCAAGAAACTGGAGCTTGTGAATCCAAAAATTAGACTTTATTGCATAATAGAGCCGAGCTTGCTCCATGGAGCAACTGTCTCTCTCTGGCTCAGAAATCTATTTTATACACAAACAAATGCATAGTTATGTTTACATAGCATACAAAGCTACTCCCCTTAAGATAACTGATTAACATCTTTAACTGCCACGACACTATTATCTTTCAAAGTCCAATAACATATGTTGTTTACTCCAAACGGCCATAGGCGCTTTTCCATATGGCCTCTTCCCCTTATCTCATTATATTGGTGGCGTGGCTCAGACACTTAAAAAAAAAAAAATACATACATTCATTAAAGCATGTTTACACATTGTATTGACTATATTCCTTATTTAGACATGCATCTGGATTATAAAATGTCAATCATGTGTATTATAGTTTACCTTTGGCATTTCCCTACATTTGCTTTAATGATACATAAAATATTCCTATATAATCCCCCCTTTGGGACATTCCAACAATGTCCCAAATAATACAAAGATAAATTTTAAAATGAATGTAAGCATGCGCATTTACTTATTCTTAGCCTTGCCATATGTGGTTTCATTTTACACGCATATATTTAAACCAATATATCTTCCTCATTACTTGACCCATCCTGATGAGGACCCATAGCCCAGTCAGATATTGGATACAAGTCTGCAAGGTTTTCCTCTATATTAACCCCCAAGTTTTCCTGTTGGGCTTTGTAACCATGGCAGGCCCATCCACCCCCAGGAACAACACCATACAGACATTCAGGATTCCCAAATGGACAGTCCATTGGTCTCCTTTAACATTACAAGATTTCCCATATTCATTAACATACTGTCCTGGAGCTCCCTGAACTGGGTGTATTTCTTTGGCTGAACTAGTAACAATGGTCCGTACAGTCATTTGTTTTACTGTGGTTTGAATCAAAAGTGATTTTAACAGAGGTAATATACAACAAAACACTACTCCCATCACTACAAGTGATATTCTATCATTATTGCCATTTTTGTAAACATTGCACCCCATTTTCCCAAATTTAAGTCCATCCAATCCCAAACATGAGCATCAGACCCAGCATTGTCCTTAACCTCTTTTCGTAGTCCTTTGAGCTTAGTCATTGCTTCAGTGAAAGAACCACCCGGGGCAGTATTATTGGGGATAAAAGTACAACATTCATCTCCAAACATAACACAAACTCCACCTTTTTCCGCTAATAGCCAGTTTAGGGCCTGCCTATTCTGCCATGCCATTCTACTGGTAGCCTGTACTTGCTCTCCTAAAGCTGATAATGCAGAGTCTGTGTAATTAATAAACCTTTGTAGATTATAATAAATATAATTGATCCATTCTAGGTTTTTGTTGGTTGAAATCCAGACAAATATTGATTCAAATCCTGCTTTAATTTCATCTCTTGCCTTACATTCATTTGGAATTCCTCTGGGTTGACCTATTGCATCTAAATATACATTGGGGTCATGTTCATATGATCTTTTTACCCTTTTATTATTATTCTGTGCATCCCTATTTGTTGTTTTGTCTACCTCCCACTCTGATATAACCACCTCCTGAAGCATTTGTACTCTAGCACATACTCCCTTCCATCCTTTAGGCAAAGTAGCTCTAATCTTTTGTTCTCCACATACCCAAAATAAATCTGCCACTGCCACTGATTGATCCTCATAAGGAGAAATCAATGGCATTGCCAGTGTTTGCTTCTCACATTCCCCAGGGTCCCTCCATTTGTAGCTATTACCCCAGTACTTGATTCTGCTGCCTGATAAACTGCTCTGTGGGGGGTATCTTCATTCCAGGACATATCATTATTTAGGTGCCATGTGGTCTCACACTTTCCCTTAAATTTTCCCAAATCGTTTTCCGGTGCTTCCATTTTTCTGGGCTCTATTCTGATATCTAATTTTTTACACCACTCTCCCCATCCTACTTGATTATAGAATCTGTAATGATAGGGATTTCCCAAAAATGATAAACATTCTGCAGGACAGTAGGGCCTTTCTCCTCTTTTAAGATGAAAGTAGCTTCGTTTAAAGTTAGCACAGTCCTTGTAACTGTGTGGATTTGGTATTACTATTACTACCGTCTTCAAGAGAGCGAGAGTTGCACCACTTCTCAACAAAAAAAAACACTCGATCCCTCTGATGTCAACAACTACAGACCAGTATCCCTTCTTTCTTTTCTCTCCAAAACTCTTGAGCGTGCCATCTTTAGCCAACTCTCTTGCTATCTCTCTCAGAATGACCTTCTTGTTCCAAACCAGTCAGGTTTCAAGACTGGTCATTCAACTGAGACTGCTCTTCTCTGTGTCACGGAGGCTCTCCGCACTGCTAAATCTAACTCTCTCTCCTCTGCTCTTGTCCTTCTAGACCTGTCTGCTGCCTTTGATACTGTGAACCATCATATCCTCCTCTCCACCCTCTCCGAGCTGGGCATCTCCGGCGCGCCTCACTCTTGGATTGCGTCCTACCTGACCGGTCGCTCCTACCAAGTGGCGTGGCGAGAATCTGTCTCCGCACCACGTGCTCTCACCACTGGTGTCCCCCAGGGCTCAGTTCTAGGCCCTCTCCTATTCTCGCTATACACCAAGTCACTTGGCTCTGTCATATCCTCACATGGCCTCTCCTATCATTGCTACGCAGACGACACACAACTAATCTTCTCCTTTCCCCCTTCTGATAACCAGGTGGCGAATCGCATCTCTGCATGTCTGGCAGACATATCAGTGTGGATGACGGATCACCACCTCAAGCTGAACCTCGGCAAGACGGAGCTGCTCTTCCTCCCGGGGAAGGACTGCCCGTTCCATGATCTCGCCATCACGGTTGACAACTCCGTTGTGTCCTCCTCCCAGAGTGCAAAGAGCCTTGGCGTGACCCTGGACAACACCCTGTCGTTCTCCGCTAACATCAAGGCGGTGACCCGATCCTGTAGGTTAATGCTCTACAACATTCGGAGAGTACGACCCTGCCTTACACAGGAAGCGGCACAGGTCCTAATCCAGGCACTTGTCATCTCCCGTCTGGATTACTGCAACTCACTGTTGGCTGGGCTCCCTGCCTGTGCCATTAAACCCCTACAACTCATCCAGAATGCCGTAGCCCGTCTGGCGTTCAACCTTCCCAAGTTCTCTCACGTCACCCCGCTCCTCCGCACACTCCACTGGCTTCCAGTTGAAGCTCGCATCTGCTACAAGACCATGGTGCTTGCCTACGGAGCTGTGAGGGGAACGGCACCTCCGTACCTTCAGGCTCTGATAAGTCCCTACACCCAAACGAGGGCATTGCGTTCATCCACCTCTGGCCTGCTGGCCCCCCTACCTCTGCGGAAGCACAGTTCCTGCTCAGCCCAGTCAAAACTGTTTGCTGCTCTGGCACCCCAATGGTGGAACAAGCTCCCTCACGACACCAGGACAGCGGAGTCACTAACCACCTTCCGGAGACACTTGAAACCCCACCTCTTTAAGGAATACCTGGGATAGGATAAAGTAATCCTTCTACCCCCCTTACCCCCCAAAAAAAAAAAATATATATATATATACATATTGTAAAGTGGTTATCCCACTGGCTATAAGGTGAATGCACCAATCTGCTAACTGACGTAAATGTTAATATTATGGCAAGAACAGCTCAAATAAACAAAGAGAAACAACAGTCCATCATTACTTTAAGACATGAAGGAAAGTCAATCCGGAAAATTTCAAGAACTTTGAAAGTTTCTTCAAGTGCAGTCGCAAAAACCATCAAGCGCTATGATAATGCCGCCGGAGGAGATGGCTGCCGTTTTACGGGCTCCTAACCAATTGTGCTATTATGTGTGTTTTTTCACGTTATTTGTAACTTATTTTGTACGTAATATTTCTGCCAACATCTCTTACGACCGAAAAGAGCTTCTGGATATCAGGACAGCGATTACTCACCTCATACTGGACCAAAAAAAAATATTTAACGAGTCGGACGCACAGGATTTACTTCAGACACCCGACAAGGCCCAAATCCCCGTCATTCGCAGGAGAAGGAGACAGAGATATTGGGGACATAGGTCGGTGTGCCTTGTAAGGATCCGACGGCGAGTGGATAATCTGCCTCTTCCATCAGTCCTATTAGCCAACGTGCAATCACTGGATAACAAAATTGACGAGCTACGATCACGAATATCTTACCAATGGGACATTAAAAACTGTAATGTCTTCTGTTTCATTGAGTCATGGCTGAACGACGACATGGATAACATCCAGCTGGCAGGGTTTACGCTGCATCGGCAAGATAGAACAACAGCCTCCGGTAAGACAAGGGGTGGCGGGCTGTGTATATTTGTCGGATGTGGCAGGGCTTGAAAACTATTGCAGACTACAAAGGGAAGCACAGCCACGAGCTGCCAAATGACACAAGCCTACCAGACGAGCTAAATCACTTCTACGCTCGCTTTGAGGCAAGCAACACTGAAGCATGCATGAGAGTATCAGCTGTTCCGGACGACTGTGTGATCACACTCTCCGTAGCCGATATGAGTAAGACCTTTAAAAAGGTCAACATTCACAAGGCCGCAGGGCCAGATGGATTACCAGGACGTGTACTCCGAGCATGCGCTGACCAACTGGCAAGTGTCTTCACTGACATTTTCAACCTGTCCCTGACTGAGTCTGTAATACCAACATGTTTCAAGCAGACCACCATAGTCCCTGTGCCCAAGAAAACTAAGGTAACCTGCCTAAATGACTACAAACCCGTAGCACTCACATCTGTAGCCATGAAGTGCTTTGAAAGGCTGGTCATGGCTCACATTTGTATTTGTATTTATTACGGATCCCCATTAGCGGCTGTCAAGGCAGCAGCTAATCTTCCTGGGGTCCAATCACAATTTACATACAATAAAAGAATACATAACACAACACATTATTACACACTACTCTACCGTAACATATTTATAATACAAAATCAATAATACAGCAAAATAACAATATTAAAATGTGTGTGTGTGTGTAGAGTGCGTATGTTAGCATGTATTTGCGAATGCTCTGTGTGTGTGTGTGTCTCTTCACAGTTCGCGCTGTTCCATAAACTGTAGTTTTATCTGTTTTTTCAATCTGATTTTACTGCTTGACTGAGTTACATGATGTGGAATAGAGTTCCATGTAGTCATGGCTCTATGTAATACTGTGCATTTCCCGTAGTCTGTTCTGGACTTGGGGACTGTGAAGAGACCTCTGGGGGCATGTCTCGTGGGGTATGCATGGGTGCCAGTATTCCAAACAGACAGCTCGGTACATTCAGCTTGTCTACACCTCTTAAAAAAAACAAGCAGTGATGAAGTCAATCTCTCTTCCACTCTAAGCCAGGAGAGACTAACATGCATGTTATTAATGTTAGCTCTCCGTGTACTTTTAAGGGCCAGCCATGCTGCCCTGTTCTGAGCCAACTGCAATTTTCCCAAGTCCCTCCTTGTGGCACCTGACCACACTACTGAACAGTAGCCTAGGTGCGACAAAAATAGGGCCTGTAGGACCTGCTTTGTTGATAGTGTTGTTAAGAAGGCAGAGCAGCGCTTAATTATGGACATACTTCTCCCCATCTTAGCTACTGTTGTATCAATATGCTTTGACCATGACAGTTTACAATCCAGGGTTACTCCAAGCAGTTTAGTCACCTCAACTTGCTCAATTTCCACATTATTCATTACGAGATGTAGTTGAGGTTTAGGGTTTAGTGAATTATTTGACCCAAATACAATGCTTTTAGTTTTGGAATTATTTAGGACTAACTTGTTCCTTGCCACCCATTCCGAAACTAACTGCAACTCTTTGTTAAGTGTTGCAGTTACAGTATTTCAGTTGCTGTATCAGCTGACGTGTATAGTGTTGAGTCATCCGCATACATAGACACACTGGCTTTACTCATGTCATTAGTAAAGATGGAAAAAAGTAAGGGGCCTAAACAGCTGCCCCGGGGAATTCCTGATTCTACCTGGATTAAGTTTGAGAGTCTTCCATTAAAGAACACCCTTTGTGTTCTGTTAGACAAGTAACTCTTTATCCACATTATAGCAGGGGGTGTAAAGCCATAACACATGTTTTTCCAGCAGCAGACTATGATCGATAATGTCAAAAGCCGCACTGAAGTCTAACAGGAAGTCTAAAGGAAGTCTAAAGGAACTAGACACGGACACGAATTATCTGTTTAGTGTGTTAACACACTATTGGTAGTTTGTTGTAACCAAGTATTGGTGCTAAACTGTGTGTTATTGGATGCTAGCATGCTAGTTAGCTATAGCGTCATAGTTAGCTAGCTGAATAAAGTAAGTTGAGTCTATTCCTTGAAACATTGAACCGCTGTAGTTCACAACAATTCTAATTTCTAAAGTGGAAGTTGGGAGAGTTTTATTCGGGTGGTTCAGTGAAACAATTATAGTTTCTGAGGTGAAGTTGGGAGAGTTATATTTGGGAGTTTTGGTTTTTACTCTCTCCTTTCCCAGATGTTTAGTTCATTTCATTCCGATCTCCTCTGCATTATTGTAGCCATTTGCTACAGCCTGTCAACTATGCCTCTGCCTATCCCTGTTCTCTCCTCTCCGCACAGGCTACACAAACGCCTCACACCGCGTGGCTGCTGCCTCTCTAACCTGGTGGTCCCTGCACGCACCCCACACCTGGAGTTCCAGGTCTCAGGCAGCCTCTGGAACTGCCGTTCTGCTGCCAACAAGGCTGACTTCATCCCAGCCTATGCTACCCTCCAGTCCCTCGACTTCCTGGCGCTGACGGAAACATGGATTACCACTGAAAACACTGCTACTCCTACTGCTCTCTCCTCGTCTGACCATGTGTTCTCGCATACCCCGAGAGCATCTGGTCAGAGGGGTGGTGGCACAGGAATCCTCATCTCTCCCAAGTGGACATTCTCAATTTTTCCCCTAACCCATCTGTCTATCTCCTCATTTGAATTCCATGCTGTCACAGTCACTAGCCCATTTAAGCTTAATATCCTTGTCATCTATCGCCCTCCAGGTTCCCTTGGAGAGTTCATCAATGAGCTTGACGCCTTGATAAGTTCCTTTCCTGAGGATGGCTCACCCTCACAGTTTTGGGGGATTTCAACCTCCCTACGTCTACATTTGACTCATTTCTCTCTGCCTCCTTCTTTCCACTCCTCTCCTCTTTTGACCTCACCCTCTCACCGTCCCCCCTACTCACAAGGCAGGCAATACGCTTGACCTCATCTTTACTAGATGCTGCTCTTCTACTAATCTCACTGCAACTCCCCTCCATGTCTCCGACCACTACTTTGTATCCTTTTCTCTCTCGCGCTCCTCCAACACTACTCACTCTGCCCCTACACAGATGGTAATGCGCCGCCGCAACCTTCGCTCTCTCTCTCCCACTACTCTCTCCTCTTCCATCCTATCATCTCTTCCCTCTGCTCAATCCTTCTCCCTCCAATCTCCTAATTCTGCCTCCTCAACCCTCCTCTCCTCCCTTTCTGCATCCTTTGACTCTCTGTGTCCCCTATCCTCCCGGCCGGCTCGGTCCTCCCCTCCAGCTCCGTGGCTTGATGACTCATTGCGAGCTCACAGAACAGAGCTCCGGGCAGCGGAGCGGAAATGGAAGAAAACTAAACTCCCTGCCGACCTGGCATCTTTTCACTCCCTCCTCTCTAAATTTTCTTCATCTGTTTCTGCTGCTAAGGCCACTTTCTACCACTCTAAATTCCAAGCACCTGCCTCTAACCCTAGGAAGCTCTTTGCCACATTCTCCTCCCTGCTGAATCCCCCCCTCCTCTCTCTCTGTGGATGACTTCGTCAACCACTTTGAAAAGAAGGTTGACGACATCCGATCCTCATTTGTTAAGTCTAATGACACTGCTGGTCCTGCTCACACTGCCCTACCCTATGCTTTGACTTCTTTCTCCCCTCTCTCTCCAGATAAAATCTTACGACTTGTGACTGCAGGCCGCCCAACAACCTGCCCGCTTGACCCCATCCCCTCCTCTCTTCTCCAGACCATCTCCGGTGACCTTCTCCCCTACCTCACCTCGCTGATCAACTCATCCTTGACCGCTGGCTATGTCCCTTCCGTCATCAAGAGAGCGAGAGTTGCACCCCTTCTCAAAAAACCAACACTCGATCCCACTGATGTCAACAACTACAGACCAGTATCCCTTCTTTCTTTTCTTTCCAAAACTATTGAGCGTGCCGTCTTTAGCCAACTCTCTTGCTATCTCTCTCAGAATGACCTTCTTGATCCAAACCAGTCAGGTTTCAGGACTGGTCATTCAACTGAGACTGCTCTTCTCTGTGTCACGGAGGCTCTCCGCACTGCTAAAGCTAACTCTCTCTCCTCTGCTCTTGTCCTTCTAGACCTGTCTGCTGCCTTTGATACTGTGAACCATCAGATCCTCCTCTCCACCCTCTCCGAGCTGGGCATCTCCGGCGCGGCTCACTCCTGGATCGCGTCCTACCTGACCGGTCGCTCCTACCAAGTGGCGTGGCGAGAAGCTGTCTCCGCACCACGTGCTCTCACCACTGGTGTCCCCCAGGGCTCAGTTCTAGGCCCTCTCCTATTCTCCCTATACACCAAGTCACTTGGCTCTGTCATATCCTCACATGGCCTCTCCTATCATTGCTACGCTGACGATACACAACTAATCTTCTCCTTTCCCCCTTCTGATAACCAGGTGGCGAATCGCATCTCTGCATGTCTGGCAGACATATCAGTATGGATGACGGATCACCACCTCAAGCTGAACCTTGGCAAGACGGAGCTGCTCTTCCTCCCGGGGAAGGACTGCCCGTTCCATGATCTCGCCATCACGGTTGACAACTCCATTGTGTCCTCCTCCCAGAGTGCGAAGAGCCTTGGCGTGACCCTGGACAACACCCTGTCGTTCTCCGCTAACATCAAGGCGGTGACCCGATCATGCAGGTTCATGCTCTACAACATTCGGAGAGTACGACCCTGCCTTACACAGGAAGCGGCACAGGTCCTAATCCAGGCACTTGTCATCTCCCGTCTGGATTACTGCAACTCGCTGTTGGCTGGGCTCCCTGCCTGTGCCATTAAACCCCTACAACTCATCCAGAATGCCGCAGCCCGTCTGGTGTTCAACCTTCCCAAGTTCTCTCACGTCACCCCGCTCCTCCGCACACTCCACTGGCTTCCAGTTGAAGCTCGCATCTGTTACAAGACCATGGTGCTTGCCTATGGAGCTGTGAGGGGATCGGCACCTCTGTACCTTCAGGCTCTGATCAGTCCCTACATCCAAACGAGGGCATTGCGTTCATCCACCTCTGGCCTGCTGGCTCCCTTCCTCTGCGGAAGCATAGTTCCCGCTCAGCCCAGTCAAAACTGTTCGCTGCTCTGGCACCCCAATGGTGGAACAAGCTCCCTCATGACGCCAGGACAGCGGAGTCACTCACCACCTTCCGGAGACATTTGAAACCCCACCTCTTTAAGGAATACCTGGGATAGGATAAAGTAACCCCCCCCCCCCGAAAAAAAAAAAAAAGATATTGTAAAGTGGTTATCCCACTGGCTATAGGGTGAATGCACCTATTTGTAAGTCGCTCTGGATAAGAGCGTCTGCTAAATGACGTAAATGTAATGTAAATGTAACAAAACAGCCCCCACAATCTTTTTATCATCAATTTCTCTCAACCAATCATCAGTCATTTGTGTAAGTGCTGTGCTTGTTGAATGTCCTTCTCTATAAGCATGCTGAAAGTTTGTTGTCAATTTGTTTACTGTAAAATAGCATTGTATCTGGTCAAACACAATTTCTTCCAATAGTTTACTAAGGGTTGGTAACAGGCTAATTGGTCAGCTATTTGAGCCAGTAAAGGGGGCTTTCCTATTCTTAGGTAGCGGAATGACTTTTGCTTCCCACCAAGCCTTGGGGCACACACATTCTAGTAGGCTTAAATTGAAAATATGGCAAATAGGAGTGCCAATATCGTCAGCTATTATCCTCAGTAATTTTCCATCCAAGTTATCAGACCCCGGTGGCTTGTCATTGTTAATAGACAACAATACTTTTTTCACCTCTTCCACACTCACTTTACGGAATTCAAAATTACAATGCTTGTCTTTCATAATTTGGTCAAATATACTTGGCTGTGTAGTGTCAGCAATTGTTGCTGGCATGTTATGCCTAAGTTTGCTAAACTTGGCAATGAAAAAAATATTAAAGTAGTTGGCAATATCAGTTTGTTTTGTGACGAATGAGCCATCTGATTCAATGAATGATGGAGCTGAGATTGCCTATTTTTCCAAAATTTTCATTTAAGGTGCTCCAAAGCTTTTTACTATCATTCTTTATGTAATTTATCCTTGTTTCATAGTGTTGTTTCTTCTTCTTTTTATTCAGTTTAGTCACATGATTTCTCAATTTGCAATACGTTTGCCAATCGGTTGTGCAGCCAGACTTATTTGCCTTTCCTTTTGCCTCGTCCCTCTCAACCATACCATTTTTCAATTCCTCATCAATCCACGGGGATTCAACAGTTTTTACAGTCATTTCCTTAATGGGTGCATGCTTATTAGGAACTGGAATAAACAATGCGTCAAGTGCAGTGTCTGTTTGCTCCTCATTACACACCATGGACCAACATACACAACATAGGAAACACTACAAAACTTATTGTATGACCTCTTATACAATATTAGGCCCAGCCTTTGGAACTTTGGTTTTCCTACATATGGCTACTATATTGTGATCACTACATCCAATGGATTTGGATACTGTTTTCAAACAAATCTCTGCAGCATTAGTAAAGATATGATCAATAGATGTTGATGATTTAATTCCTGTACTGTTTGAAACTACCCTGGTAGGTTGACTGATAACCTGAACCAGATTGCAGGCACTGGTTACAGTTTGAAGATTTCTCTTGAGTGGGCAGCCTGATGAAAGTCAGTCAATATTTAAATCACCCAGAATGTATACCTCTCTATTGATATCACATACATTATCAAGCATTTCACACATGTTATCCAGATACTGACTGTTAGCACTTGGTGGTCTATAGCAGCTTCCCACCTGAATTGGCTTTAGGTGAGGCAGATGAACCTGTAGCCATATTACTTCAACAGTATTTAACATGAGATCCTCTCTAATCTTCACAGGAATGTGGTTCTGAATATAAACAGCAACACCTCCACCATTGGCATTTACATATTTTCTGTTAATGTTATAACCTTGTATTGCTACCACTGTATCATCAAAGGTATTATTTAAGTGAGTTTCAGAGATAGTCAGAATATGAATCTGTTACTAGCAAATTATTGATTTCATGAACCTTGTTTCTTAAGCTACATATGTTAACGTGGGCTATTTTGAGCACTTTTCTTCTGGGATGCTTACTTGTTTTTATTGCTTTACTAGGAAGCTTAGCCGCAGTAGATGTGGTCATGTTCTTTATGTTAGTGCAGGGTGAGCTGCACACAGTGGCCTTCTTCCTCGGGCACACCGGCTCAGTGCTAACAGTATAACTCTGGTTCTTAGGCACATGATTACTACATACAATAGCTGTAGGATCAGCAGAGGCATTCGGGGCAGTTAGAGGGACATAAATTACGTTAATTATATTGTGTCTACCGACGCCCCTGGTGTAATGTACATTTGCGGAAGTAGTTTGACAACTCTGCATCACAATGGTAGGGATTAGCTGAGCTGGGCATGGGTCATTGCTAAGTCATTGTCTCAACGCAGCCTTATAATGCTGTGAAAAGATACAGGAACCCAAATTATTTGGGTGGATCCCATCCTCCTTATAAAACGTGTTTTGTTTCCAAAAGGTATCGAAATTGTCAACAAAAGTTACACCCATTGAGCTGCAATAATCACGGAGCCAGTTGTGAAGAGCAAGAATCCTGCTAAAGCGTTCAATGCCACGATTCAGAGAGGGCACGGGTCCAGATATTATGTTTTTTTTGTTAGTGTCTAGCAGAGAGTCAATCAGTTCTTTAAAATCCAGTTTCAACTGTTCAGAGCTGCCCTTCATAATGTCATTAAAACCCACATGGACTACAATAGAAACGATCTCCATGTCCTGACTTAGTACATTCGGGAGCATCTTAGTAATGTCATTTACTTGAGCTCCGGGATGGGACATTGTTTTTGCACCAGGAACGGTCACATTTCTTACCATGAAACTGCCCAAAATCAACAACACCATTATCCCAGAAACCGTAGACCCACTCTAATTTGCATACCGCCCCAACAGATCCACAGATGATGCAATCTCTATTGCACTCCACACTGCCCTTTCCCACCTGGACAAAAGGAACACCTTCGTGAGAATGCTATTAATTGACTACAGCTCAGCGTTCAACACCATAGTGCCCTCAAAGCTCATCACTAAGCTAAGGACCCTGGGACTAAACACCTCCCTCTGCAACTGGATCCTGGACTTCCTGACAGGCTGCCCCCAGTTGGTAAGGGTAGGTAACAACACATCTGCCACGCTGATCCTCAACATCGGGGCCCCTCATGGGTGCGTGCTCAGTCCCCTTCTGTACTCCCTGTTCACCCATGACTGCATGGCCAGGCACGACTCCAACACATTCATTAAGTTTGCCGACGACACAACAGTGGTATGCCTGATCACAGACAATGATGAGACAGCCTATTGGGAGGAGGTCAGAGACCTGGCCGTGTGGTGCCAGGATAACAACCTCTCCCTCAACGTGATCAAGACAAAGAGATGATTGTGGACTACAGGAAAAGAAGGACTGAGCACGCCCCCATTCTCATCGATGGGGCTGAGGTGGAGCAGGTTGAGAGCTTCAAGTTCCTTGGTGTCCACATCACCAATAAACTATCATGGTCCAAACACACCAAGACAGTCGTGAAGAGGGCACGACAAAGCCTATTCCCCCTCGGTAGACTGAAAAGATTTGTCATGGGTCCTCAGATCCTCAAAAAGTTATGCAGCTGCTCCATCGAGAGCATCCTGACTGATTGCATCACTGCCTGGTATGGAACTGCTCGGCCTCTGACCGCAAGGCACTACAGAGGGTAGTGCGTTGCGGTCCAGTACATTACTGGGGCCAAGCTTCCTGCCATCCAGGACCTCTATACCAGGCGGTGTCAGAGGAAGGCCCTAGAAATTGTCAAAGACTCCAGCCACCCTGGTCATAGACTGTTCTCTTTAATACCGCACGGCAAGCGGTAACCGGAGCGCCAAGTCTAGGTCCAAAAGGCTTCTTAACAGCTTCTACCCCCAAGCCATGAGACTCCTGAACAGCTAATCAAATGGCTACCCGGACTATTTGCATTGTCCCCCCCCACCCCCTCTTTTACGCTGCTGCTACTTTCTGTTTATTATCTATGCATAGTCACTTTAACTATACCTACATGTACATATTACCTCAATTACCTCAACTAACCAGTGCTCCCGCACATTGACTCTGTACTGGTACCCCCTGTATATAGCCTCGCTACTGTTCTTTTTATTGTTATTTTACTGCTTTCATTTTTTACTTATCTATTGTTTACTTAACACTTCTTTCTCTTAAAACTGCATTGTTGGTTAAGGGCTTGTAAGTAAGCATTTCACTGTAAGGTCTACACCTGTTGTATTCGGCGCATGTGACTAATAACATTTGATTTGATTTGATGAAACTGGCTCTCATGAGGACCACCACAGGAAAGGAAGACCCAGAATTACCTCTGCTGCAGAGGATAAGTTCATTAGAGTTAACTGCACCTCAGATTGCAGCCCAAATAAATGTTTCACAGAGTCAAGTCACAGACACATCTCAACATCAACTGTTCAGAGGAGACTGGTGCATCAGGCCTTCATGGTCGAATTGCTGCAAAGAAACCACTACTAAAGAACACCAATAAGAATAAATGACTTGCTTGGACCAAGAAACACGAGCAATGGACATTTGACCGGTGGAAATCTGTCCTTTGGTCTGATGAGTCCAAATTTGAGATTTATGGTTCCAACCGCCGTGTCTTTGTGAAACACAGAGTAGGTGAACTGATTATCTCTGCATGTGTGGTTCCCACCGTGAAGCATGAAGGAGGAGGTGTGATGGTGTGGGGGTGCATTGCTGGTGACCATGTCAGTGATTTATTTAGAATTCAAGGCACAATTAACCAGCATGGCTACCACATCGTTCTGCAGCGATACGACATCCCATCTGGTTTGGGCTTAGTGGGACTATCATTTGTTTTTCAACAGGACAATGACCCAACACACCTCCAGGCTGTGTAAGGGCTATTTTACCAAGAAGTAGAATGATGGAGTGCTGCATCAGATGACCTGGCCTCCACAATTCCCTGACCTCAACCAAATTGAGAGCCAACAAGTGCTCAGCATATGTGGGAACTCCTTCAAGACTGTTGGAAAAGCATTCCAGGTGAAGCTGGTTGAGAGAATGCGAAGAGTGTGCAAAGCTGTCATCAAGGCAAAGAGTGGCTACTTTGAATAATCTCAAATATAAAATATATTTTGATTTGTTTAACACTTTTTTGGTTACTACATGATTCCATATGTGTTATTTCATAGTGTTGATGTCTTCACTATTGTTCTACAATGTAGAAAATAGTGAAAATAAAAGAAAACCCCTTGAATGAGTAGGTGTGTCCAAACTTTTGACTGGTACTGTATATACAGTTGAAGTTGGAAGTTTACATACACTTAGGTTGGAGTCATTAAAACTCATTTTTCAACCACTCCACAAATTTCTTGTAAACAAACTATAGTTTTGGCAAGTCAGTTAGAACATTTACTTTGTGATTTTTCCAACAATTGTTTACTGACAGATTATTTCGCTTATAATTCACTGCATCACAACTCCAGTGGGTCAGAAGTTTACATACAATAAGTTGCCTGTGCCTTTAAACAGCTTGGAAAATTCCAGAAAATGATGTCATGTCTTTAGACGATTCCGATAGGCTAATTGACATCATTTGAGTCAATTGGAGGTGTACCTGTGGATGTATTTCAAGGCCTACCTTCAAACTCAGTGCCTCTTTGCTTGACATCATGGGAAAATGAAAATAAATCAGCAAAGACCTCAGAAAAAATATTGTAGACCTCCACAAGTCTGGTTCATCCTTGGGAGCAATTTCCAAATGCATGAAGGTACCACATTCATCTGTACAAACAACAGTACGCAAGTATAAACACCATGGGACCACAAAGCCGTCATACCACTCAGGAAGGAGACGCGTTCTGTCTCCTAGAGATGAACGTACTTTGGTGCGAAAACAGAAAAGGACCTTGTGAAGATGCTGGAGGAACAGGTACAAAATGATCTATATCCACAGTAAAACGAGTCCTATATCGACATAACCTGAAAGGCTGCTCAGCAAGGAAGAGGCCACTGCTCCAAAACTGCCATATAAAAGCCAGAATACGGTTTGCAACTGCACATGGGGACAATGATTGTATTTTTTTGAGAAATGTCCTCTGGTCTGATGAAACAAAAATAGAAATGTTTGGCCATAATGACCATCGTTATGTTTGGAGGAAAAAGGGGAAGGCTTGCAAGCCGAAGATCACCATCCCAACCGTGAAGCACGGGGGTGGCAGGATCATGCTGTGGGGGTGTTTTGCTGCAGGAGGGACTGGTGCACTTCACAAAATAGATGGCATCATGAGGAAGGAAAATTATGTGGATATATTGAAGCAACATTTTCAAGACATCAGCCAGGAAGTTAAAGCTTGGTCGCAAATGGGTCTTCCAAATGGACAATGCATACGTCCAAAGTTGTGGCAAAATGTCTTAAGGACAACAAAGTCAAGGTATTGGAGTGGCCATCACAAAGCCCTGACCTCAATCCTATAGAAAATGTGTGGGCAGAACTGAAAAAGCGTGTGCGAGCAAGGAGGCCTACAAACCTGACTCAGTTACACCAGCTCTGTCAGGAGGAATGGGCCAAAATTCACCCAACTTATTGTGGGAAGCTTGTGGAAGGCTACCCGAAACGTTTGACCCAAGTTAAACAATTTAAAGGCAATGCTACTAAATACTAGTGTATGTAAACCTCTGACCCACTGGGAATGTGATGAAAGAAATAAAAGCTGAAGTATATAATATAATTCTCTCTACTATTATTCTGACATTTCACATTCTTAAAATAAAGTGGTGATCCTAACTGACCTAAGACAGGGAATTTTTACTATGATTAAATGTCAGGAATTGTGAAAAACTGAGTTTAAATTTATTTGGCTAAGGTGTATGTAAACTTCCGACTTCAACTGTATATATAATTGTTTTTTTACACATATTTAACCCCCTTTTTTGGGGTAGGAACAAAACTACCTCCATACTTCCATTAATATTTTTAAACTGGTACTGGTTACCTTCAAACGAGTCCCGTGACCTGTGGGGGTCGTAGAGCAAAACTGAGAACACCATTGTGTTCGTGAGAGTCTCCCCTTTGTAGGCCAAACCGTTTGGACACTGAAGACCGATTTTCGGGATGTGTCATGGTCTGACAAACACCACTGTAGCTCGATGCGGAAGGCCGCCATAAGCGGATGTGGTGGATTGCGACGCAGCCCATGCAGCCCATGCAAAATATCTCTAGCTTAAACTGACGGACTCTAAGGGGTTTTAATATCAAAATCGTAAGTCTTTCACACTACCACATTTGATGATTGTTCTCATATACAGAGACATACTTTGTTTCTCACACACAGAAATGCATGCATTAGCATTCTCAAATGATCTGTCTGTCTCCCTCTCTTTCTCTATAACCCCCCCCCCCCCACCTAATAGGCCTTTTTATTGTCACGTACACTGGATAGGTGCAGTGACATATGTTGTTTTACATGGTCAGCCATAGTAGTACGGCACCCCTGGAGCAAATTAAGGTTAAGTGTCTTTCTTAAGGGCACATCAACATATTTTTCACCTTGTTAGCTTGGGTATTCGAACTAGCAACCTTTCTGTTAATGGTCCAATGCTCTAACCACTACGCAACCTGCCGAGAGAGATTCTCTGTTTGGGCTGATCTGTGACCCGCTAGCACCTCCCCCGGGAAAGGGGAATGAGACAACCTCAGAGATACACACAAGGGAACTTTACTGCCATACACACACACAACTGACAGGGAATAGATGTGGGAATGATGTGGTTCTGTAAGACAGGAGATAAACAGTAATGAATAGGCTGTACACAATTAGCACAGCATGACCATGAATCCAACACAATTAGCACAGCATGACCATGAATCCAACACAATTAGCACAGCATGACCATGAATCCAAACACAATTAGCACAGCATGACCATGAATCCAACACAATTAGCACAGCATGACCATGAATCCAACACGATAGCACAGCATGACCATGAATCCAACACAATAGCGCAGCATGACCATGAATCCAACACAATAGCACAGCATGACCATGAATCTAACACAATTAGCACAGCATGACCATGAATCCAACACAATTAGCACAGCATGACCATGAATCCAACACAATAGCACAGCATGACCATGAATCCAACACAATTAGCACAGCATGACCATGAATCCAACACAATTAGCACAGCATGACCATGAATCCAACACAATAGCACAGCAAGAGCACTGGTAAGGTCTGTATAAATATAAAGGACTGTATAGATCAAGACTAGATAAGCAAACAATTATTGTTAACTACTACCAACAGTAAATAGTATACACACACAAGTTACAACAATAAGAAAAACAACTAACTTCTGCACACACTCAGAGGAGTGAAGAGATGCTGGCCTACACAGTCAGAAGAGCTGTCTGGTGTCCTGCCCCCTAACAATGTACCTCTTAGCAACCAGTCAGGGCCCAGGTCACACAGGTCAGAGAGAGTTTGAGAGGCCGGTTTATGGTACCCCTAGACTCTCAGGCACTGGTCATGGGGATGGGGAGTGGAGTGTGCAGCTTCAACGGGTTGTGTGATGCTGAAAACAGTCACCGGAAAGGAATTCGTAACATAGGGTGTGTCTATATATGGTCAAATACACGTTGTAAAAGTTAGACCAATCGATTGGTTGAAAGAACAGATTACTCTCGGCCTACCAATATATTTTTTTGTCGAGGACAGCCCTAGTATGAATACAGTAGCTCACTTTGAATCAAACACATATAGGCCTGGCCTATTTTCAGGCTTAACTTTCTTGTGTTTCACTTTTTACAGCACAAGGCTTAGAAGCCTAGGTTTGGTGTTGAAGATGGAGATTATTTCATCATAGTACAAAGAGTCACTGAGTTCCCTTTTAAATGACAACAGGGCTAAATTGTTGAGACGTGCAGTCAGCATGCATGGAACCCTGATTAGGGCTGTCCCCGACAAAAATACATCTTGGTTGACTGAGAGTCATCTGTTCTTTTGTCTGTTATATAGACACACCCTATGTGTTTTAATAGAATCAACTATATGCACTGAGCTTGTCTGATGCATTAAGTGCACTGTTTGATTAAATAACTAAGACACACAAATTACTCAAGAGGGAATCAGAGAGCAACTTAACCAGAAGATAAAAACCTGTTCCTGACCTGTCCCTAGTTATCACAGCCACAAAGTCAGAAACCAGGGATCATATATTTATATTTATATTTACGTCATTTAGCAGACGCTCTTATCCAGAGCGACTTACAGTTAGTGCATACATTCTTCTTCTTTTTTTTTTCATACTGGCCCCCCGTGGGAAACAAACCCACAACCCTGGCGTTGCAAACCAACTGAGCTACCTCCCTGCCGGCCATACCCTCACCTAACCTGGACGACGCTGGGCCAATTGTGCGCTGCCCCATTGGTCTCCCGGTTGCGGCCGGCTACAGCAGAGCCTGGATTCGAACCAGGATCTCTAGTGGCACAGCTAGCACTGCGATGCAGTGCCTTAGACCACTGCGCCACTCGGGAGGTTGTATCATCAACTAGATTCTGGCGTGGGCCAATTTTCTTCTTGAGCGGATGGTCGGGGTGCCGGAACATAACTACAAATAATTTGTAGACTGCAAATTGACCGCAAGAAGCCCAAACAGTTATAATATTTCACTAAAATATAATAATTTCAAACCTTGTTTACATTTGTATACGATCACGTGTCGCTCTATTATGCATGGGAATGCTTGGGAACAGATTTCCTAAATTAAAATCAATTGGAGCTGATTTCCTGGTGTTTTTACAGTCTTTTATGTCCAACAATGAAAATTTAATAAAAAAAGACATTCCGAAAATCGTTCTTCTCACGAAACGTTCGGCCTACAAACTATTATGACCACTCTATGGAACGGGGAGATTCTCACGAACACGATGGTGTATTGCTCTACGACCCCCACAAGTGTCACAGGACTCATCTGAAGGGAACCATACAAACAAATGGAAGTATGGAGCTACTTTACTGTCAACAAAAATAAGGGGTTAAATATGTGTCCAAAACAACAAAAATATTTCCTGAGCTTTCTTATATCTACTAGATATAGGACAGACACTTCATAAACTTATTCCTTATTTATTTGTTGACTGTCTTTTTTGCCATTTATGAAAGTGTTATTCAATGTGTTTCTATGGGCTATAATAGTAAAGGCCAAATTCAATATTTTATCAAATAACCCTAACCTTAAATTAAGACCAAATCCCCTGCTGATTTTGTACATTTGCCCACTGACAAAGACATGATCAGTTTATAATTTTAATGGTAGGTTTATTTGAACAGTGAGAGACAGAATAACAAAAAATCCAGAAAAACGCATGTCAAAAATGTTATACATTTATTTGCATTTTAATGAGGGAAATAAGTATTTGACCCCAAAACATGACTTAGTACTTGGTGGCAAAACCATTGTTGGCAATCACAGAGGTCAGATGTTTCTTGTAGTTGGCCACCAGGTTTGCACACATCTCAGGAGGGATTTTGTCCCACTCCTCTTTGCAGATCTTCTCCAAGTCATTAAGGTTTCAAGCCTGACGTTTGGCAACTCGAACCTTCAGCTCCCTCCACAGATTTTCTATGGGATTAAGGTCTGGAGACTGGCTAGGCCACTCCAGGACCTTAATGTGCTTCTTCTTGAGCCACTCCTTTGTTGCCTTGGCTGTGTGTTTTGGGTCATTGTCATGCTGGAATACCCATCCACGACCCATTTCAATGCCCTGGCTGAGGGAAGGAGGTTCTCACTCAAGATTTGACGGTACATGGCCCCGTCCATCGTCCCTTTGATGCAGTGAAGTTGTCCTGTCCCCTTAGCAGAAAAACACCCCCAAAGCATAATGTTTCCACCTCCATGTTTGACGGTGGGGATGGTGTTCTTGGGGTCATAGGCAGCATTCCTCCTCCTCCCAACACGACGAGTTGAGTTGATGCCAAAGACCTCGATTTTGGTCTCATCTGACCACAACACTTTCACCCAGTTCTCCTCTGAATCATTCAGATGTTCATTGGCAAACTTCAGACGGCCCTGTATATGTGCTTTCTTGAGTAGGGGGACCTTGCAGGCGCTGCAGGATTTCAGTCCTTCACGGCGTAATGTGTTACCAATTATTTGCTTGGTAACTATGGTCCCAGCTGCCTTGAGATCATTGACAAGATCCTCCCGTGTAGTTCTGGGCTGATTCCGTACCGTTCTCATGATCATTGCAACTCCACGAGGTGAGATCTTGCATGGAGCCCCAGGCCGAGGGAGATTGACAGTTATTTTGTGTTTCTTCCATTTGCGAATAATCGCACCAACTGTTGTCACCTTCTCACCAAGCTACTTGGTGATGTTCTTGTAGCCCATTCCAGCCTTATGTAGGTCCCTGACATCCTTGGACAGCTCTTTGGTCTTGGCCATGGTGGAGAGTTTGGAATCTGATTGATTGATTGCTTCTGTGGACAGGTGTCTTTTATACAGGTAACAAACTGAGATTATGAGCACTCCCTTTAAGAGTGTGCTCCTAATCTCAGCTCGTTACCTGTATAAAAGACACCTGGGAGCCAGAAATCTTTCTGATTGAGAGGGGGTCAAATGCTTATTTCCCTCATTAAAATGAAAATCAATTTATAACATTTTTGACATGCGTTTTTCTGGATTTTGTTGTTGTTATTCTGTCTCTCACTGTTCAAATAAACCTACCATTAAAATTATAGACTGATCATTTCTTTATCAGTGGGCAAATGTACAAAATCAGCAGGGGATCAAATACTTTTTTCCCTCACTGTAGACATTATGGCTGTGGTAACTAGTGGAAACCGTCCCTCCTCCCACTGCTGCTGGTCTTCGCAGATTCTGCCATTACGCTCCTGAAGTTGCCGGTAATAAGCTACACCAGGGGTTGGCAACCTTTTTCATGTGGAATGCCAATTTACAATTTATCTTTACATTTCTACCAATCTGCGTGCCAGTTATGTTATTATTATTTGTTTTTTTATTCTAATGAGCTCTGCCCTCAAACTATTTGTATTTTGATAAAATGTGGCCTTGTTTGGGGGTGGAGCTTATTAGAATAAAACCCAGCAATGTGCTTTGCAAGTGTTCATTTTTACATTTACATTTTGGTAATTTAGCAGACGCTTTTATCCAGCGCGACTTACAGCCAGTGCCTTAAACTAAGGTAGATAAACAAGAACATATCACAGTCATAGCAATTAACAAGATTATGTTATCGTTACCGAGAATTTTGTTGTAGTTAAGCGGCCTACTTGCAAGTTTATATTTGTATTAGATAATACAAAATACATGTATTCTAATTAAACTGTAACAAAATATATTAACTGTACTTCAGGCCAGTGAAATACAAATGACAAAATAGGTATTGAAATACCTATATCAAATACATGTAACAGAAATACTGCCCATCATTGGCACTACCTGCCTGCACTGTAAATGTGCAGGAGTTTAGTTACCACTGTGCTTCCAGTAATGCACTGTAAATTCTAGAAATAAAGCATGTTGCTCTAGTCAGGTGTTACAGTAATATGCTGTAAATGTGTGTTTCAGGAAATGTCCTGTAAATCTACAGTAATTTATTGGCAAATGTACAGTAATTTACAGGCACATTTACAGGAAATGTTTTACAGTATGCTTAAAGATTAACTGAAACATTTTAGTAAGTGGCAAGGTGTTTTTTTATAACCAAATATGATAAAGAAGCATGTTCCTACCCTGCTGAAAACTCATATTCATGTTATAATGTTATGTTATTGCCTGACTACTGCATGCCGCCATCTTGATAACGTGTCATCAATGACATCACTTGAATGGTTAGTCTGACAGGCAGCCCAGATTACAATGCATGTTAGTAGCCTTGAGAATGTTTTCATTTTGACAACAATAAAACAAATATTAAAATAAGTGCCTTTTTAGAAGGCTATACTGTTAAAGTCTAGCCAAGTAACATGGCATGAATGATAAATTGACAAAAAATATATATACTGTGCAAGCCAGCTAGTCCAAAACAACAGCAAGCTCAGATATCATTGATGTATATTTTGTTAGCTAGTGACATTAGTGGAACAGCTTGCTACACTGCAGGATTTTACTATGGTCATTGGTATCATTTGGTTAGACTCACAACTAGCTGCAATTGATTTAATATTAGTGGACACTGTTAACAACCCTACAGGTCTGCAGCTAACTCTTTTAGAACAGACACCTAGATAGCTAGCTTGCATCGACTGAATACTCATTTTTCTAGCCAGCTGTTTCTAGCCCAGCTAGCTAGCTAGCCTCTCCTAGGTTTTAGCACTACCTAGTGGTCAGCACCTGGTAATATCAGGATGTAGGATGGGACATAAACCTAACAACTTCAATGACTAATTTCTCTGAAACAGGGGAAAAAAACGATCACCAAATACACTGAGAATACATTACATAGGATGAAGAAACAATACTCAAAGCCGCAGCTCCATACTACTTGTCAGACATAGAGAACTGATACTGTATACTCATTGTTAGGGTGGGATTGGCTTGGGGTGCGGGGGGTCCGTGGATGGCTTTTGACAATTTCTTTGGATTCCTCATGTCTTACTCAATGTTAGAAAAAGGTTTAGTCCAAATCGGATGTTAGGTACTATATTCATTGAATATTATATGAATCCTATGAATTAAAATGGCCAATTTGGGTGCAATCAATTACATTAATTTCTCAGAGATCTAATTATATTTCAACAAAATAATGTTTCAGGAATATTAATCTTATCTGTTTCTAACTACAAAAATGATTTAAGAACAATCTGAGATGGTGGGTGTCATGGCTTGCTGAAATGCATTGGAATGGCCCTTGTGCTAGGTGCTCGAAAACCGTATAATATTATGTTCTAAAAGCATTTTCATAACATCGTATTCAACAAGGTTACCCAACATTGACATGTAAACCAGTGTTGCATGTTGACTTGAGTGTTTCAGTTCGACTTTAATACTAATATAGAAAAATACTTCAAACATGCATATACAGTTGTGTATCATAAAGTATAACACATTTGAATTACCCACAATCCTCTACAAATGGAACCAAATGGCAAGTTGTTGCAAGAACTTACAATTCTTAAGTTGATAGAAAATATTATGAATATGGAGTAAATTAAACACCATTTCCTTTGTTGTTGTTTTTACTCACAAATAATAGTTCAGATTTTGCAGTATTTTTAATTGAATTTACATTTCCGAATGTCATGCTTTTTGAACACATAAAAAATAAGTAAGTTATTCAAATATTGAAGTAAAACCATAAACCTGCATTTTTTGGGCTAATATTTACTAAGGCCCTGAATATTTTTTTACAGTTTGCTGAGATACTCATTCGCCTAATTAGCGTCTAGGGGAAGGTGCACCCCTCCCTCTGCCCCTTCCCGGCCCTGGGGGTGGTCCTCTGGCATTTCCAGGCGCCCCCCTTGGGCCTGGGGGGCGGGTCACAGCCGCTTTGGGGTTTGGTGCAGCCAATGAAACATCCTTCTGAAGGTTAACCCCCTTCGCATTGGCTGCTGCTCCTGGACGTTTTGCCACCTTGGGAGATTTGCTGCCCTTCTCACTCATGTTGTCTGAAAAAGCAAAAGAGAAAAACAGAGTGGATGTGCATGTATAGCTACAGTGCCTTCAGAAAGTATTCATACCCCTTGACTTATTCAACATTTTATTGTGTTACAGCCTGAATTCAAAATGGATTAAATATATATTTTTCTCACCCATCTACACATAATACCCCATAATGAAAAAGTGAAACATGTTCTTAGATATTTTTGAAAATATATTGAAAATTAAATACATAAGTATTCACACCCCTGAGTCAATACATGTTTGAATCACCTTTGGAAGTGATTACAGCTGTGAGTCTTTCTGGGTAAGTCTCTAAGAGCTTTGCACACCTGGATTGTGCAATATTTGCACAATATTATTTTTAAAATTCTTCAAGCTCTGTCAAGTTGGTTGTTGATCACTGCTAGACAGCCATTTTCCAATCTTGCCATAGATTTTCAAGCTGATTTAAGTCAAAACTGTAACTAGGCCACTCAGGAACATTCAATGTTGTCTTGGTAAGCAACTCCAGTCTATATTTGTCCTTGTGTATTAGGTTATAGTCATGCTCAAATGTAAATTTGTCTCCCAGTGTCTGTTGGAAAGCAGACTGAACCAGGTTTTCCTCTAGGATTTTGCCTGTACTTAGCTCTATTCCGTTTCTTTTTATCCCAAAAAAAACTCCCTTGCAATGACAAGCATACCCATAACATGATGCAGCTACCACCATCTAAACTGAGCGAGCTCAACTGTGAATGGTCATGGCGCACCAAAAACAAGTGTCAAGGCAAGCCAGTTTGGACTTGGCTTCACACCAATCACATCATTTTTACATTTTTACATTTAAGTCATTTAGCAGACGCTCTTATCCAGAACGACTTACAAATTGGTGCATTCAACTTAGGATAGCCAGTGGGACAACCACCCTTTTTTTTCTATTTTTTTTTATGGGGGGGGTAGAATGATTACTGTTATACTATTCCAGGTATTCCTTAAAGAGGTAGGGTTTCAAGTGTCTCCGGATGGTGGTCAGTGACTCCGCTGTCCTGGCGTCGTGGGGGAGCTTGTTCCACCATTGGGGTGCCAGAGCAGCCAATAGCTTTGACTGGGCTGAGCGGGAACTGTGCTTCCGTAGAGGTAGGGGCTAGCAGGCCAGGGGTGGATGAATGTAGTGCCCTCGTTTGGGTGTAGGGTCTGATCAGAGCCTGAAGGTAACTTCATATATTGTACCCCTAGCCTGAGAGGATGGAAGTTCAATATGTAGCTAGATGTAGTAGGCTAATGTTAACTAGCTGGCTCATCGTTGCCCATGAAAGGAAGTTAGGCTAGCGAGCAAGCATTTTAGCCAGGTAGCCTAGGACAACAAAAACTAAAAGCATGTACTGTATGACAGAGTCATAGACTGTTTCAGCAACATGAAGGAGAGGAGGATGGCATTGGCATTTCTCTACAAGTAGGGTGATTCAACATATTTTTTCTACTTAGGCACACACACACACACACACACACACACACACACGCACACACACACAGAGAGAGAGAGAGAAATCAGTAACATGGACAGCCACCTGATATTTACCTTACATTGATTGGACTAAATTGTTTTGGGAATGTTTAGTTGTCATTGTATTAGACTAAGCATAGGTGATTTGATGATGTTGAAATGTTGAAATGATCTCCAGTGTTCAAAATCAATAGTTGTTTAGTAGTCCGAAAATGTTGGAAACATTAACTTGATTGACCATGCTGTAGGCCATGTAACTGTTTGTTACATGCTATATGCATTGTGGACTCCACCGGACAGATGTTGCTTTCCAGTTTTGTGATGAAACAAAGGTGTGGTTGAATTTATTCCACTGTGTCTTCTTATTGTCTCAGCCTTAGGCCTATATATCACGGTGGCAAGGCATATGAACTAACAGGTTATAGCGCAAACAACGCAATTATCACAACACATAGGTTGTAATATGTCTTTTTTTTCTGGCTTGGCTTCCCCAGTGATCTTACCCACGCACCACTACTGTGATACTCAGTGGCGTGTTGTGTTGGATTTGCCCCAAACATAGCACTTTGTATTCAGGATATAAAGTTAATTTATTTGCCACATTCTTTGCAGTTTTACTTTAGTGCCTTATTGCAAACAGGATGCATGTTTTGAAATATGTATATTCTGTACAGGCTTCCTACTTTTCACTCTGTAATTTAGGTTAGTATTGTGGAGTAAATACAATGTTTTTGAGTCTTCCTCAGTTTTCTCTTATCACAGCCATTCAACTCTGTAACTGTTTTAAAGTCACCATGGTGAAATCTCTAAGTGGTTTCCTTCCTCTCCGATAACTGAGTTAGGAAGGACGCCTGTATCTTTGTAGTGACTGGGTGTATTGATACACCATCCAAAGTGTAATTAATAACTTCACCATGCTCAATTTCTTTTTTTGTTTTACTCATCTACCAATAGGTGTCCTTCTTTGCGAGGCATTGGAAAACCTCCCTGGTCTTTGTGGTTTAATCTGTGTTTGAAATTAACTGCTCAACTGAGGGACCTTACAGATAATTATATGTGTGGGGTACAGAGATGAGATAGTCATTCAAAAATCATGTTCAACACTATTATTGCACACAGAGAGTCCATGCAACTTCTTATTCACTTGTTAAGGAAATGTTTACTCCTGAATTTATTTAAGCTTGCCATATCAAAGGGTGTTGTGTGTTGAATTCTTATTGACTAGAGACATTTCAGCTTTACATTATTATGATTATTATTATTTTTTTAATTAAACAATTGTGTAGGCCAGTGACACACAATCTCAATTTAATCCATTTTAAATTTAGGCTGTAACACAACAAATTGTGGAAAAAGTCAAGCGGTGTGAAGACTTTCTGAAGGCTCTGTTTAGGAACGATATTATGATACAATTCACTCAAAACAAACTGTTTCTTCTGTTGTGTTCTTTGAAGTGGGTTCACATTTGTTTCTTTATGCCCAAAAAACATCCAACCACTAGGTGGCGCTGAGTGGAGATTGTAAGAAGGTAGTGTAGTGTATTAAGATTATGACTTAGTTAAGGTTTTAAGTGGAATCTGAGAGGATGTTTATTTAGTGTCAAAGGGAATGGTTTTTAGGGTGACGCCCCATACAAGACAGGGGATTGGACAGTAAAGGGAGCAACCCATATTTTGGGGAAGATTATATATACTGGGTTTAAACGAAGAAGACGTTAGAGCAGACATTGCAATTTGGGAACGACTGCTCTCCGGGTGGTCATGACATCCGTAAACTTATGCTGAAATCTTGTGATATGAATAAACCTTATGATCAAAGTTCAGTATGAGCGGACTCCTTTGTTACAGCAATAACTAGCGACATTTAACTCGACACAACAGTAGAGTAGGCTTTGTGAAATTACCTTGTTTGGGCGCTTCTTCCGCAGGAGGGTGGATTAGAGAGCGGTTGGGAAGAAGGTCCTCCAGGTCATGCATCACCTGGTTGGTACTCTCCTTGTTGTTCCTCCGGTTCTTCTCCTCATCTCTAGCCTAAACACAACCACAGATGATACTGTTGGTGTTGCTGCATTCATATTCACACACCACATCAGTATTATATACATGCATTTAACTTACAGTACTGAATAACATGTCATAATTTACAGTATAGAATGAAAGTCCTGAGACGGCAGTTCAGTTGCTCATGCTCATTTACCATTTGCATCTTCCTCTTCAGGTCCAGGTTGGCATTTTGATAGTTTTTGGAGGTCGCATTCAGATAGTAGATGGCCAACCTGACACAGGATCACAGAGCTCTTGTTATGATGAGCATGTGTATGTTACTATGACCATATGTGTGTTGCTTTAGTGTGTGTGTGCGTGTGTGTGTGTGTGTGTGTGTGTGTGCGCACGCGTGTGTGTGTACATACACCATCAGCAGCACTGCTGGTATAATCAGACCAGGATTAGTTGCGTAGGTGAAGATATTACCAATGAACGCTGGTAGGTCCTTCTCTATAGTCTCCATGACAACATCATACATTTGCGCCCTTCCGCTAGCAGACAAGAGACCAGCATTAGATGTGTGCCTAGTTTGTGTGTGTGCGTGCGTATGTGTGTGCATGAGAGACACCTGAAGGGGCCACAGTCGGAGGAGGGCGGCAGGGTCATTATGGTAAAAACCACGGGCAGAAGGCTGAGGAAGAGCACCAGAAGCAGGAGGCCCATGTAGAAGTTGTTGGATTTGGAGGCCTTGAAGACCCTCTCATGGGGAACGTTACAGCACATCACGGCCCAGCACTGGTAGTACATGGAGGAGAGGAGACGCAGGACGTTCAGCCCTATCAGGCCAGGGGCGTAGAATGCACCCATCCTGAAACAAACACAGATACAGAAATATGTGATAAACACAACTTACAGGGTGTGTGGAAATGTGTTGATGGTTTATGTGGTGTCTCATATTTACTCACCAAATCATTCCTTGATTGAAGATTAATCCAAGCACGTTGCCGCTGATGTCAAACTCTCCATAAGACGGCTAGAATCACATATTATTTTTTTTAATAGTGCAATGCATGATATAAATAATGTAAACGTAATTCTGTTCACGCGTCGTCATTGTCCCCCTTTTCTCTCTCCCTCTTTCTCTCTCACAGTAATTCACTTCCCAGGTCAGTGTCCTGTGTCATTGTGAATGTGAAGGATCACCTATCTTGCCAGACGTCGCTGTGTGGTATCAAGTTTACTTGGAACAAACACAGAATGTACTCACACATACAATAAGCAAAGAAAAACAAATTAAAGAACAATATGGTAGTGCTGGAATGTATTGATAGTGAGCAACTATACCTTGTTACCATACTACCATACATGTTATTACCACTTTATCCCATACTGTAATGTAAAGTGCTACCAAAAAGTCTTACAATAAAATGGGAACACACACAGTAGAACAGTAGTTCTGTTCTGCTTTGATAGCCTAGCACGTACAAATCCAGCCTCCAGGTCCCAGCACCAGCAGTAGTTGAGGAAACGCACGATCACGGCTCGCACGAAGTCACCAATGAGGATGGTCAGATATGTCACCTGGATGTCAGAGACGGTGAGCTTCACAAACTCCTAGAGATACAGCACAGAAAGGAAATTAAACATGAAACACCCAGCATGTCACACAGCCTCAGTCTCATCGCTGGTACACAATGGCGGGAACACTATGGGCTGCTCAGGTCAGGTGGAGGAAAACCCAGGAGGAAAAACAAAATAACAAAAAACGGTGACGTCTGCCACTGCTATGTTTAGTAATAAAGGGAAAACGAAGGAAAAAAGTGGGTAATCCTCACTATGCCAACGTCGGTCTCCCAACACGGCCCTCTGATGACATCAGCAGGAGGGATGTCCGGAGGGGGGATGTCAGTAGTGTTGTGGTAGGAGCTGTAGTTGGCATAGTACTCATTCAGACCCCAGATAGTGGCATTCTTAATATACTTCTCCTGTTCCAACTGTACACATGTTAACACACAAAGACAGGTTCAGGTGAGTAAGTAAAATATACATTCATACAATATGTACTGAACACACACACAGGTGAATAAACACACAAACATGCATTTGCAGGTACATGACACTGACACATTGTCTGGTACCTTTTCGTTGACATCGTCAAACAGGGCAAACAGGAAGGTGTAGAGGTTCCCGAGGAACAGGGCAAAGATGCGGCCCAGCTGCCACTTGAGGGCGATACGAGGGTGGTACTCCTCCAGCTCAGCGATAGTCTCAAAGAGAGGGGGGCACACCAGCCCCAGCAGTGACATCACAATCTCCACCTGGAAAGTAAAACACAACCAATCACCAGGATGAAGACTGGAAAAACACTTTAATGAATAAGCATTAAATAATTAATGTACTATTATTAAATGAGAATATCATTATTTGTAAAGATTTATTAGCATTTATAATCATTATAGGCAATAAATTAATATATAAGCATTATAAGCATTACATTCATAAAAATGTATTACATGTATCATATCCATTATAAACATGTAATAATTTTTAGTGGCTTATTCATGAAAGTTATTAAGTGTAACCAAAGTGTGGTATGATATATATTGTTATAAATGTTATAATGATGACTATCATGACAACCCAGATAATAGCATAACAACCTATAACTGAAGAAAACCGGACAAACACCAAATGTACATTTCTGGCTCACTCCTTTTGACTAGATTAACCATAACACAGCATGTATCTGATCATAACAACTCAACCTGCCTCATTCTTTTCATACCAGGAGAGCGTATTCTGATCTAGTTTTGCAAAGTCCTGAGACCTCTTGACCACAAAATAGATGAGGAAGCCGCTGCCCCCCAGGCTGCAGAGAATGAAAAGGTTGGCTAGAACCCGCAGGAACCTCCGCAAGTGGATGTTCTCATCCTTCTGATTCTCCTGTTCGTCTACTATGGATTCCTACCGAGAACAGTCGATTAGTGAGAAACACAGAGGATACTATGGTTGAAGATAGTAAGTGTATAGGCCCATACATGTAGTACATGGATTCTTGGGAGATTTAAGATTCTTTAAGATAAGAGCAAGGGATATCTGTAGAACAAAGTTATGTCATAAACAACAGGATCTTGTGCCAAGATAGTAGAAGGTCGGTCTACTAGCTATGGATAGGCCTAAGTGTTAGCTGCTGCTGCGTTTACCTTAAAGCTGGTGGTGATGGAGGCATACTTGTTGTCAGCTGTCTCTGGGTTCCCGATGAGGTAATCCCAGCTGGTGAACATTTTAAAGGTGAAGGTAAACTGTCCATCGTCCCCACCGTCTCCTCCCTCATCCGAGTTACGGGCCATACTGAGAGGGGATGTTAGAGGGAGTGAGATGGCAACGGGAGGGTTGCTGGCATCAATATTTCAGATACTGTTTGTGTGTATGTGGATTAGTATGTATTTACTGTGTGCACATGTGTGTTTTACCCACGTTCTAATTACTACCATCAGGCTGTAGCCGAAGATGCTAACACCGACCAGTAGGTAGGACAGTGGCAGTCTGAACTGGAGGAGTCCGATGGTGCGTTCGTCATTATAGTAGCCATAGAACATAATAGAGTACTTGCAGTAGCCCTGTTGAAATTAACAAAAATAATAATGTTTATATGCAAGTCATCCATCCCAAATAAAGCTGACAGTGACAAGTACAATTGATGTACTGAAAATGTGTAACACTTTAAAGGACCCCCCCTGAAGAAGTTGCCGCCCCTATTTCGACACCATTTCCTGTCCGAGGAATGATGAAGGCTACTTATACATATTCACAAATTTAAATATTCATTGAAATGATAGGCTACAATGTCTTTGCTGATGATCATGCGCGCTGCAAACTATAAGTTCCTTGAATTGTGGTTTCTAACTAACGTTACACCAATCAAAGCAGTGGAGCATGTAGTGAAACCATTCATCAGCTTGGGGGGGGTTGCAGAATGCTATCATATCACACAATTATACCATTTATAAAATGGTTATATACAGTTGGGAGAACACATTTTTGATACACTGCCGATTTTGCAGGTTTTCCTACTTACAAAGCATGTAGAGGTCTGTAATTATTATCATAGGTACACTTCAACTGTGAGAGACGGAATCTAAAACAAAAATCCAGAAAATCACATTGTATGATTTTTAAGTAATTAATTTGCATTTTATTGCATGACATAAGTATTTGATACATCAGAAAAGCAGAACTTAATATTTGGTACAGAAACCTTTGTTTGCAATTACAGAGATCATACGTTTCCTGTAGGTCTTGACCAGGTTTGCACACACTGCAGCAGGGATTTTGGCCCACTCCTCCATACAGACCTTCTCCAGATCCTTCAGGTTTCGGGGCTGTCGCTGGGCAATACGGACTTTCAGCTCCCTCCAAAGATTTTCTATTGGGTTCAGGTCTGGAGACTGGCTAGGCCACTCCAGGACCTTGAGATGCTTCTTACGGAGCCACTCCTTAGTTGCCCTGGCTGTTTTTTTCGGGTCGTTGTCATGCTGGAAGACCCAGCCATGACCCATCTTCAATGCTCTTACTGAGGGAAGGAGGTTGTTGGCCAAGATCTCGCAATACATGGCCCCATCCATCCTCCCCTCTATACGGTGCAGTCGTCCTGTCCCCTTTGCAGAAAAGCATCCCCAAAGAATGATGTTTCCACCTCCATGCTTCACGGTTGGGATGGTGTTCTTGGGGTTGTAATCATCCTTCTTCTTCCTCCAAACATGGTGAGTGGAGTTTAGACCAAAAAGCTCTATTTTTGTCTCATCAAACCACATGACCTTCTCCCATTCCTCCTCTGGATCATCCAGATGGTCATTGGCAAACTTCAGACGGGCCTGGACATGCGCTGGCTTGAGCAGGGGGACCTTGCGTGCGCTGCAGGATTTTTATCCATGACGGCATGGTGTGTTACTAATAGTATTTTATACAGGTAACGAGTTCAAACAGGTGCAGTTAATACAGGTAATGAGTGGAGAACAGGAGGGCTTCTTAAAGAAAAACTAACAGGTCTGTGAGAGCCGGAATTCTAGTAGGTGATCAAATACTTATGTCATGCAATAAAATGCAAATGAATTACTTAAAAATCATACAATGTGATTTTCTGGATTTTTGTTTTAGATTCCGTCTCTCAGAGTGGAAGTGTACCTATGATAAAAATTACAGACCTCTACATGCTTTGTAAGTAGGAAAACCTGCAAAATCGGCAGTGTATCAAATACTTGTTCTCCCCACTGTATATATATATTTGTTTTGTTTTGTTTTTTATACAGACTAGTAAAAAAAATGAAAATTGACAAGTTAGTACTGTATGACATCACATTTTATGTATGTTCTTTTCATATGTACAATCATATGAAATAAACCTGAACCTTAAGTAAACTAAACAAGGTGTCTAAATATGGCATCACAAGGCAGTTGTGTAATGTGTCACTCCAAAGATCCTCACTTCAAAATCAAGGAGGACGGAGTAGTCCATGGCTTTGGCCTGCTGCGCTCTGGGAACAGTTTTCCTGGGTATAGACCCATACGGAAGACCCATCATCACCTCCGGACAGAAAGAAAGGAAAAATGAAAGGGAAGTGGGGATAAGTGGGTAAATATTAGACAGTGAGTCCCTCCTTTGATATCTCTCCATGTGCTGACCAAATGTACTGCAAACAGTTTGCAAAACAATGGACTATGTGCTGAAGGTAAAAATCTGCTCACCTCTGGGAGAACAACAAGACCAAACATTAACCCAAACAGGACCAGGTTTAGACCGTACATCCACCGCAAGAAGATGAAGTAGGAAGCCACAGATGACCCAAAGTGACCTGAGGGTTAGAGTTCAAACATGATGAATAGATAGAACTACATGACATGAACGAGACAGTAACTCATAGCTTTAGATAATGGTACCCACTCTCAACCTCTTTAATCTTTCTTTCCCATGGAATGCAGGCTGTTTTGAAATTGTCAAAGTCACGGTTGAACTTGATCATTTTCTGAAACAAAAAAGGTTAAGAGAGAATATTTGAAAATATAAGTTTATCACAGAAGGACTGTATAGTTCCTGATTGTCATACCAGATTGTGACTGATGAGGGCAACAAACATCCTGCTAATGTCATTATGGTTATGACAAATCATGAAGATTATGGTGCCCTTATGATTCAACCCTTAGCCTACAATTTATGTGCTCCCGCGGAAATCTAATTAACATAACAAAAAAATCCCCATCAAAATCTGTCTGTTTAAGCTAGAGATATCAGCTCATCGCGCTCTAGCGACTCCTTGTGGTGGGCCGGGCACCTGCAGGCTCACATCAGTTGAACAGTGTTTCCTCTGACACATTGGTGTAGCTGGCTTCCAGGTTAAGTGGGCGGGTCATGTTTCGGAGGATGCATGACTTGACCTTCGCCTCTTCCAAGCCCGTTGGGGAGATGCAGTGATGAGACAAAATCGTAACAGAAAAAAGAATGGAAGATGTAGATACTGTAATTTAGTGCCTGAAATAAGGGGATAAATACATGTAAAAAATATATATATATCTCTCAGATATAGGACAGACACTTCAGAACAAACTTCCTTTAGATTTTTTGGGGGACTATCTGTTGTTCCATGTAGTGAATCTGTCATTCAATGCGTTTATATTGGCTAATAGCAGTAATGCCAATTCAACGTTTTTTTGTTTGTTTTTTTAGTCATTTAGCAGACGCTCTTACCCAGAGCGACTTACAGTTAGTGAGTGCATACATTATTATATTTTCTTCATACTGGCCACCATGGGAATCAAATCCCCAACCCTGGCGTTGCAAACGCCATGCTCTACCAACTGAGCTACATCCCTGCCGGCCATTCCCTCCCCTACCCTGGACGACGCTAGGCCAATTGTGCGCCGCCCCATGGGTCTCCCGGTCACGGCCGGCTACGACAGAGCCTGGATTCTTACCAGGATCTCTAGTGGCACAGCCTTAGACCACTGCGCCACTCGGGAGGTATTTTATTTTATAACTTAAGGGGTCTTAAAATTCCAAATCAAATAGCTACATGATCCTTGGTATGACCATCTTAAAACAATTCCATATGTTAGCTTAGAACCCCCGTCCCCCATCGCGTCCCCCGGCTTAGACTCTAGAGGGTTAAATTTGTATTTTACGTGCCATATAACTTAAGTCTTAAAGTAGAAGTTATAAATGCATAATTTGTGTGAATTATTCATGATGATTCAGTAGGACATAACTAATCTTCGAGATTGTGGACTCAGTTGTAAAGTTAACATTTGGACTAGGAAAAGTTACCTTAGCCATCATGACTTTGTAGGCGTAGAGCTTCCTCCCTTTGCCCTTTCCCAGAGCCCCCTCAAACTTCTCCACAAACACCTGGCATTCCCTACAATTCAAACCCACAAAAAAGGATGACCCATCAACCAACAAAAAGTGTATCAATCACAATAAATCAACTTTTTGAGTTTATAACAGGCAGATTATTCAGGATTAAATTAAGTAGATGAAAAAACAACCAATCGATGAATCAAGACAGTAAATGACTAGACAGGGAAATGTGGAGGAGGCCATGTGTTTATGGATTATCAACCTGGAAAGACCAGTGATGAGAGGGAATTGGCAAGCCACAGGCAGCCAAAACTGCAAGTATTAAACAGTGTTGAGCTCATGAAAAAGTAAAGGCGTCTCATCTATCTTAATGCTGTAACAGTGCTTGCGCCATGACCTATACGTGTGCTCACCACTGCCAGCTCACAACTGTGGCTGGAAAACAGTGTTTCTACAACACAGATCCCAGAGGGCAGAAGACCAGTAGGCTTTACTAAAGCCTGAACTGTTGTTTTTTTTAATGTAATCCAACACTGTTACAAAAAAAAAAAGTTCTAAATGGTTAAAAGGTTCTACCTGGAACCATAAAAGGGATATTTTACAGTGACAAACTGAAGAACCAATAATGGTTCTGGGTAGAACCTTTTAAGAGTGAATGACAGGTGAATACTGGTCAGTGGAGACGCACTCTTTTTGTGGAGATACAAGTGAGAAGCTGGTCAAAGAACATCAATCAGCAAAGCCAATGCACAAAACTCGTAACTAGTTCAAAAGGTGATGGACAATCTATCTACTTTGTCGTTCCACAAAGTAGTTTAAAGGATTTCACACAACAACAAAAAAAGAAATTTGATCAGGCAATGTAGCAGCAAAGACACAATTATACTTTAATTCAATTTTTCTTTTTAAATAAGATGACATCACATGTGATACATGAGTGATTGTATAAGCCTTAAGGAATGTGTAAAGTACTGTAGTTATAGAAAAAAGAGAAAACAGCACAGCAAGATCAAGTCCCTATGTGAAGGCAATCTGCCAATGGGAAATTGGCGGAGGAATGCACATGGTGGTGGCCATTTTGTTTACTTGAGGAGTTTAAGCCTCCTCTTCATGCGCCACGGTTTGTTCCTTAGAGTGGCTATCAGCTTCTTCTTCTCCTCCACCTCTTCCTTCAGAGCAGCCATCTCCCCCTCTGACAGAGAATCCTCATCCCCTGACTCGCCTGAAGAAGAAGAGCTATCAGAAGAAAGAGCTGTCACCAAGTGCCAGGGGTCAGGTCAGGGTCAACCATGTGTCAACCAGAGTAGAGTTGTAGTTCCGGTCAGACTGTCTTTGCTAAGAGTGGGCAGTGTGGCCAGAGGCTTTACACAGTGCCCCATTATCATGGTACAAACTTTGGACTAGTCACATTACGTTGAAAAGCGTCTGGCAAACCAACAGAAATACAAAAAGAGAACAGAGAGAGAAATGAGGGGACAAGAGGAGACATATGCAAGTCAAATAACATATCCTAGAATAGTCCAGTAACCTTGTCCACCCATCGACCCAACCAGACACGATCAAACCCCATTCCGACCATGTAATCCCTCAACTCAATATTATGAACCAACACTACCCCATGCTTGAACCAGCACAAATACCACTACAACCCAACTCTATTCTGGTGAAAAATACTGGTTACCTATGCATTACCAAAACTTTAGTGGGGACATTTTGAGAATGTTAAAATGGTTGGACACCTTTGACAGAGGTTCCCAGGGATGACCCCAGGGATATCCCATCACATGACCATACGTTTTCTTCATGAACATTTAGTTAACACATTCTAGAAACGTTGAAAACAAACATCATTGGATCATTTCCCCAAACGTTCTTATAAGCATTACAGCATGTCCTTCTACTAATGTTTATCAAATAATGTTTTCCGGGTTTTAAAAAAAACGTCAGGGCTGTTGTCATGCTAACGTTAGCTGGAAACCAATTGGCCTTAACTGGGACTCAATTGGAACGTTACCTAGCATTATAGGATCGTTCACTGTTTGCTGGGATGAGACATATTTCTGAAAGTATCAGGTTTTATTATCTCAATAGTCCAATAGGCTAATATCCAGAATCATGTAAAATGTGGGTTTATGTTTTGAAATAAAAATGTGTTTAGAGTTTAAAAAGGGATTGTAAAAGTTTGTAGAAGGTTTATAAGTGGTTTATGACGTGCCCCAAGATAGCCTATGAGCACGTCATAAGCTATGGTAAATTGTTTAGAAATACAGGAAATTAGCTTTCAAATGGCAACATTTCCTCTCAGCCTCATTGCAAAAAGTATAGAATAGCATGAGACTAGCAATAAAACTGCACTTTTTTCTCTCTGCCCCATGGCAAAATGTTTAGAATTGCAGGGAATTAGCTTTAAAACAGCAACATTTTCTCTCAGTCTCATTGCAAACAGTATAGAATAGCATGAGATCAGCAATAAAACTGCACTTTCTTCTCTCTGCCCCATGGCAACATGTTTAAAATTGCAGGGAATTAGCTTTAAAACAGCAACAAAAAAGCATTCCAGGTGAAGTTGGTTGAGAGAGCGCAAGACTGTGCAAAGCTGTCATCAAGGCAAAGGATGGCTACTTTGAAGAATATAAAATATATTTTGATTTGTTTAACACTTTTTTGTTTACTATATGATTCCATATGTGTTATTTCATAGTTCTGATGTCTTCACTATTATTCTACAATGTAGAAAATTGTAAAAAATTAAGAAAAACCCTGGAATGAATACTTGTGCGCAACCCTATGACCCAATTTCATGACTCAACTCCCTGAACTAATTAATCAATACAATGAAGGGGCATATCCCAACAGAGTCTGTCAGACTCCTCCTTCATACATGAGGGTGTGTGGAGCGTGGAGATATGCGAGAGAGATGGCCCTCTCAAAGGATACTGCACCTGCTGTACCTTGAGTTCTTCTTTTTCTTGTCTTTCTCGTTCCCTTTGGCATCGCCCTTCTTCTCCTTGTTCTGCCCTTCTTTCTGGTTCTTGCTAGTCCCTTTTCCACCTTTCTCTTTCTTCCCTCGTTCTTCCTCCTCACTCTCCTGCTTGACTGCCTTTTTCTTTCTGCCTGCTGTCTTTGGGCCCTTCCGCTTGACGCTCTCCTTCTCTTCCTCCTCCTCCTCTTCCTCGCTGTCCTGGACCTTGGCCTTCTTCTTATGAGCCCTCTTCCTCTGTGCCTTGGCCTCCTCCTCCTCTTCCTCTTCCTCCTCGCTGGTGGCCTGTTTGCCATTCCGTCCCCTGGCTCGTGGAGAGAGTTTGACTTTCCTGTTTCTGTCTCTCCACCTGGTCTCATCTGAGACACACAGACACACATGTACACACACAAAACACACACACACACACACACACACACACACACACACAAACACACACACATCACACACACACGATACACACACATTATCACTTATATATTTCATAGAAATGTTAACAGACAGACAAAGGCTCCATATATCCATAAATTACATTTAAACCTGAACAATTAAACAAACATATAAATCAGGCAGGTTGCCAGCCTCCCTATGGTTATTGCCAGTGGTGTAATGGAGGGTTAACGCAAGACAGTCGTGAAGAGGGCACGACAACGCCTATTCCCCTTCAGGAGACTGAAAAGATTTGGCATGGTTCCTCAGATCCTCAAAGAGTTCTACAGCTACACCATCGAGAGCATCCTGACTGGTTGCATCACCGCTTGGTATGGCAACTGCTCGGCATCCGACCACAAGGCGCTACAGACGGTAGTGTGTACGGCCCAATATATCACTGGGGCCAAGCCTTCTGCCATCCAGGACCTCTATAACAGGCGGTGTCAGAGGAAGGCCCTAAAGATTGTCAAAGACTCCAGCCACCCTAGTCATAGACTGTTCTCTCTGCTACCGCACGGCAAGCGGTACCAGAGCCCCTAGTCTAGATCCAAAAGGCTCCTTAACAGCTTGTACCCCCAAGCCATAAGACTGCTAAACAGTTAATGAAATGGCTACCCAGACTATTTGCATTGACCCCCTTTTTTACGCTGCTGCTACTCACTGTTTATTATCTATGCATAGCCACTTTACCCCTACCTACATGTACATATTACCTCATTTACCTCGACTAACCTGTACCCCCACACATCGGTAACGGTACCCCCTGTATATAGCCTATTTCTTTGCAAATATTTTCTTACTTACTTTTTTAAAATTCTGCATTGTTGGTTAAGGGCTTGTAAGTAAGCATTTGACGATAAGGTCTACATCTGTTGTATTCGGTGCATGTGACAAATACAATTTGATTTGATTTTGATTTGATTTGCTCAACAGTTTACCCACCTTTTGTGGAAAAATACATTGATAGTACAGATGTAGGATCTTAATTTGAGCCAGTTTGCTACAGCATGGAAATAATCCTGCAGCAACAGGAAATGTGAATTATTATGTGGATTTTAATGAATGGACATTTTTGTAGGAAACATCAAGACAGACATTTCTAAGTGGAAATTACAAACTTCAGAAGCCTTTTTAAACCTCAAATACCCTACACGTTTAAAATCTCCTGCATTGCAGGAAAGTTCTCCTGCAACAGGGTGATCAAATTAAGATCCTACATCTGTATAGGGAGTGTTACTTTTTTCACCGCAACTGGAAATTAGAGTTTACCCACCTATTTTTTTACCACTACATCACTGGTTATTGCCTATCCTAAAAGACCCACTCCGGCCTCCCTAGAACATCATTTATCACCTAATTTACTTAACAAAAAGCACATCTCAATAGGTGGTCCAGGTGTCCTCTGACATGGTACAAGTAGGGAGGGTTAGGCCTTTCCTCTTTTTCTTCATTTTTTCCTCTATTTTTTCCGCAAGCAAGCGGGGAGGCCAATGACATCTGAGTGCACCATCAGACCAACTCCTTGAATTGCTAAAACCAATTTCACAAATACAGTGGGGAGAACAAGTATTTGATACACTGCCGATTTTGCAGGTTTTCCTACTTACAAAGCATGTAGAGGTCTATAATTTTTATCATAGGTACACTTCAACTGTGAGAGACGGAATCTAAAACAAAAATCCAGAAAATCACATTGTATGATTTTTAAGTAATTCATTTGCATTTTATTGCATGACATAAGTATTTGATACATCAGAAAAGCTGAACTTAATATTTGGTACAGAAACCTTTGTTTGCAATTACAGAGATCATACGTTTCCTGTAGTTCTTGACCAGGTTTGCACACACTGCAGCAGGGATTTTGGCCCACTCCTCCATACAGACCTTCTCGAGATCCTTCAGGTTTCGGGGCTGTCGCTGGGCAATACGGACTTTCAGCTCCCTCCAAAGATTTTCTATTGGGTTCAGGTCTGGAGACTGGCTAGGCCACTCCAGGACCTTGAGATGCTTCTTACGGAGCCACTCGTTAGTTGCCCTGGCTGTGTGTTTCGGGTCGTTGTCATGCTGGAAGACCCAGCCACGACCCATCTTCAATGCTCTTACTGAGGGAAGGAGGTTGTTGGCCAAGATCTCGCGATACATGGTCCCATCCATCCTCCCCTCAATACGGTGCAGTCGTCCTGTCCCCTTTGCAGAAAAGCATCCCCAAAGAATGATGTTTCCACCTCCATGCTTCACGGTTGGGATGGTGTTCTTGGGGTTGTACTCATCCTTCTTCTTCCTCCAAACACGGCGAGTGGAGTTTAGACCAAAAAGCTCTATTTTTGTCTCATCAGACCACATGACCTTCTCCCATTCCTCCTCTGGATCATCCAGATGGTCATTGGCAAACTTCAGACGGGCCTGGACAAGCGCTGGCTTGAGCAGGGGGACCTTGCGTGCGCTGCAGGATTTTAATCCATGACGGCGTAGTGTGTTACTAATGGTTTTCTTTGAGACTATGGTCCCAGCTCTCTTCAGGTCATTGACCAGGTCCTGGCATGTAGTTCTGGGATGATCCCTCACCTTCCTCATGATCATTGATGCCCCACGAGGTGAGATCTTGCATGGAGCCCCAGACCGAGGGTGATTGACCGTCATCTTGAACTTCTTCCATTTTCTAATAATTGCGCCAACAGTTGTTGCCTTCTCACCAACCTGCTTGCCTATTGTCCTGTAGCCCATCCCAGCCTTGTGCAGGTCTACCATTTTATCCCTGATGTCCTTACACAGCTCTCTGGTCTTGGCCATTGTGGAGAGGTTGGAGTCTGTTTGATTGAGTGTGTGGACAGGTGTCTTTTATACAGGTAACGAGTTCAAACAGGTGCAGTTAATACAGGTAATGAGTGGAGAACAGGAGGGCTTCTTAAAGAAAAACTAACAGGTCTGTGAGAGCCGGAATTCTTACTGGTTGGTAGGTGATCAAATACTTATGTCATGCAATAAAATGCAAATGAATTACTTAAAAATCATACAATGTGATTTTCTGGATTTTTGTTTTAGATTCCGTCTCTCACAGTTGAAGTGTACCTATGATAAAAATTACAGACCTCTACATGCTTTGTAAGTAGGAAAACCTGCAAAATCGGCAGTGTATCAAATACTTGTTCTCCCCACTGTATGTCTAAAAAACACTATTTTGCTCAAAACATATTTTTTTACCCTTAAGTGTGTGTACTTTACTGTATTGATACGTTGAATATCGTTTTTTAACGGGAAAAGTTCAAAAATGTCTGAAGTGGGACATTAATCCTTTGAGGTAATTGCATCCTTGAACTCATAATTTAGAATTGTAAATGTCATCATTTTTGTACAGTGTGTCTCCCCTTTAGAACGTCATATTTTCTGAATAACACATTTTTCCAAAATCCGACATTTGCATCTGTTAGACAATTAAACAAACAGGTAAGCACAAACACATATAAACACACACACATCAAACACTTTCTCCTTCTTATGACTTACCCTCACTCCCACTGTCTAACTCTCCGTCGATATCCATTCCCACTATTAAAAAAAATACACATTGTGATGCAACACCACAGTCATTCAAAAGCTCTACAAATATTGTACTTTGTCTTTGAACTAAGAAAAATCTCATAATCTTACATGTTTAACAGTATGGATTCTGTTCCATGTTATAGTACATCTACAGACAGGATCTTAATTTGATCACTCTTTTGTTGCTGAGAAATGCAAACTTGTAGTGTATTTGAGGTTTAAAAAGGCTTCTAAAGTTTGTAATTTCCACTTTGAAATTTCAGACTTGATTTGCCCTAACGAAAAATGTATCAACCCTTTCAAAAATGTCCATTAATTATAATCCACATAATAATTTACATTTCCTTTTGCTGCAGAATTATTGCAGATCTACATCTGTAGTAGTTAGTACATCTATTCCATATTTACCACAAACACATCAAAGAAAGTGAAAAACTGAATACTCTTCAGTATTCAAGAGAAATCCAAAAGAAGAAATAATTACACTCAGGAAAACAAAAAGGATCAATCCTACCCACCCTCTTCCATTTTAATTGCAATGTCATTTTTCTTCCGAGGAGGCATTTTGGCTCAGTGTTGTCCTCTTATGAAGCTCATCAGTTCAGCCTGCTCTCTCCCGCTCAGGCCATGTAGATCTCAGGTAAGCAGACAGCTGTCACACCTGTGCAGGTACTAACACACTCTGACAGGTGCACCAGTGTTTGGGCTACTAGACTGGCTGTCTCCCTGACAACCACCAATGATACTGCACCAAGAGATTATAATATTTAAGCCTGAAGAAGAAAGACTAAATCTAAAGGGACAATAAAGTTGTACAAAAAGGGTGTCAATCACAAAGTCAGTTGATCTCTGACTCCATCGATATCCATTCCCACTATTTAAAAAAATACACATTGTGATGCAACACCACAGTCATTCAAAAGCTCTACAAATATTGTATTTCGTCTTTGAACTAAGAAAAATCTCATAATCTTACTGTTCCATCATGTTTAACAGTATGGATTATGTTCCATGTTATAGTACATCTACAGCATGTGTGTAGACACAGATACAATACACTCCCACACGCACACACAAGCACTTATGCTCACACATATTAGACACCTGAATTAGTGCCTTAATGTGTACATTTTAATCATAAGTCACCTGTTTTGCAGCAATAATTGGTTTTGACAAACAGTTGGAAAACTCACACCAATAAATTCCATCATATACTTAACTCTGACCCTGAAATTTGAAACCAGAGCACAAATGCTGAAATAAAGGCCAGGTCTCATTAAAATTCAATGAAGTTTTAAGTAAGCTCGTAAACAAAGAATACACAATGTGTCACGCCCTGGCCTATAGAACTCTAGCTAGTTTGGTCAGGGTGTGAATATATTCTAGGTTTGTATTTCTATGTTTGGCCGGGTGTGGTTCCCAATCAGAGGCAGCTGTCGCTCGTTGTCTCTGATTGGGGATCATACTTAGGCAACCAGTTTTCCTGCCTGCGTTGTGGGATTTTGTTATGTCACATGTTTAGGCTTGTGTGTTAGCCTTTGGACCGTCACGGTTAAGTTTGTTGTTTTGGTTACTGTTTCGTGTGTTATTAGTTAATAAACATGTTCGCCGTTCACGCTGCACCTTGGTCCGTCCCGTTCCTTAACGTACGTGATACAATGCACTCGCACATTCACTCACACAACATGCATCATGGGGAGACAACTTAGGTTCATCCTCCAAGTGTGCTTATGGTCAGGGGCGGATTTAGCAGATGCCAGATGGGCTGGACCAAGGTGGGTGGGCCGGTCGAAATTGAAAGAATTTGGGGGAAAAGAGAGTGTCGCAGCCGGCGGCCCATGGGCTTGTATTTATTTTTTATAGAAGTCTAGACTATCCCTTTTTATCTGTTGACTTAATCCATCAGATTTCTCTATTGGGCCTATGCAGTGGGGAACAGACCCCCTACCAAGATGGGCAGGCCTGGTTAAGTTCAAAGTCAAATGCGCCATCAGTGAGCCAGCCTATATTCCCAAGGAAGTTGCCAAAATGACCAGAAAAATATCCAAAGTTGGTGCTGAGAACAAAACAAAAAAAGCTTGAGGCTGATGCAGCAAAATGTTGGCTACCAAATCAATAAAGTTCTGCTGGTACAAGTGCCAGCTGAACTAAAGAAGTGAAAGTGAGCAAGGATTGTGAGGGAGAGCCGGCTAAATGAGCGTAGTCAAATATGGATGATGACCAAGAATGTGATTGCTTAGTTAAGATTGTTTTAAAAGACCTTTACTTCTTCTTATTATCTTTATATTTTATCTTATTAAAGTTCGTTTTAATTAAAATCATGTTGGGAAATAAGTTAGTCGATTGTGTTTTGATCCTTGATCCACGAGCACCCCGTAATGCTCCCTTAATACCAAGCCTTGAGTTAACCATGCCCTCCCTCCTTGCCCCTGCCTGACTTGCCTCTTCCTCTCATCCCATGAGATGACATGGATTTTTTTTTAAGCAGATGCGCTGAACTATCCAATCAGGACCCAGTCCTACCTACCTAAGAATGTGATTCTAGGCACAGACAGTTCAACTCCATCCAGAGGACCAAAATAGGGGAGGGTTGTCTAACTTTTCATTTTACTTTGGGGAAGGTTGTGTGGTTTTTTATTGGGCACATGGGAGGGTAATGCGTTTTTTTCCCTGGTTTACATATGCTCTTTTGCAGGTTTTACTATATAATTTCTTCCATCTTAGACACATTTCCTCATCTGTTTGCATATGTCTCCCCTATATCAAGGTGTTTTGGTAGCCTACTTCCCTTATGCACTACGCTTTTCTGTGCTAACTATACCACAGGTCAATGTAGTCTACAAGTCTACCTATCTAACCTGCCCTCTATCTACCATTCGTAATCACAATAGTGATAGGTGGATCGTCCGTCAAAATCTGCAATAGGCTAATTAGCATCATACCAGACATAAAATCATTCAAGCTGCATACATTTTCAATATAAGCGGAGAGGCCAGGTGCATCATTGCGCATGAAAGAACAGTGAAGACGAGACACGCAGCTCAAAAAGCTTCCCTATTGATCTTCTTTTGGGACAATACGATTATCCTACCTAGACAAGACTAGCCTACAACACCACACTGCAATGAATAATTACATTATTGTTTTCAAGTGAGTACAAAATTATTCTCTAGGCTGTAAACTGCAGTGAAAATGTCATTTGAATATTTCATTCCATTTGTATCAGTTGTGGGTCTACTCTCGACAGTTTATAAGGTCTAGAAAGGCACAGTAGTAGGTCAGTCTGGCTGTATTTTAAGTTCTGATACTGAGATCCTATAACAATGTGGCCACATATGCTGACAGCAGGCCCAGTTATTCAAGAAAGCTGAATACGATTTATCAAGGCTCAGGATAAGACCCAGATGCAGACAATTCGAAATAGCAAAAAGGGACAGGCAAACGACAGGTCAAGGGCAGGCAGAGGTCAGTAATGCAGAACAGTGTCACAAGGTACAGAACGGCAGGCAGGGTCAGGGCAGGCAGAATAGTCAAAACCAGGAAAAACTGGAAAACAGGAGTACGGGAAAACCACGGGTAAGCTTGACGAGACAAGACGAACTGGCAACAGACAAACAGAAAACACTGGTATAAATACACTGGGGAGAATGAGGACAAATGGGAGACACCTGGTGGGGGGTGGAGACAAACACAAGACAGGTGAAACCAATCAGGGTGTGACACGATTGGCTATTCCTTGCGCACCTAGAACCTAATGCTTCAATATAGCTAAAATATTTTGTAATTTCACTTTTAAAATGTATTACCTTTTTGTGCCATAAACACAACCAGTCACAACGTTTTAATCCAATTAGTCTACTTCAAAAGTCTCCTGTAGGCTACCTGCGCACGTTCGTCCAAAACATAAGTCCAGCATCCAAACTGTGCAGCGGCCATTTGATGAATAATAAGAGATCTGTTACAAAACACCAAAAAGTGTAATGACATTCGGAGTTTGTCAAGCCAAGCCTTCGATTCTGGGTTGGCCTACAAGGTAGGAAGGGATGTAGGCCTATTTTCAAAAAATGTTGTTAGATTGACATAGTCTATTTGATTGTGGTATTGGAAAGGAAAACACAATGTTGAAGCGCCCAAAGTCGGTATCTTTTGCTTGTTGGTTGTGTGGTGCATTGGCACAGAAACCTGTTGGTGTAAAATGTGTTGCGTATATTTTATATAATTATAAATATAGCATAAACATTTTGAAAATCTGATTTCTACCTAGCTTATCATTGTCTGCAACCAGCTGTGATCGTAGTGTAATGAAACAGGCAGGGAGAGTTAGGCCCTGCGTGGCATCAACTGTGCCACAAAAGCATGCTGATCATGGTTCATTATGATTCGATTGAGAAGTTGAACATGCTTTCCTGGACCAGTTGATCAGGGGATCATGGTTCCATTTACCAGAAATTCTTCACAACTACAGTTCATGGACCTGGGGCTGGGGTGGTACAGCAGTAGTGGGCCAGTGTGGCTGAAGTGCCAGAGCCTAATTTCGATCTGTCCAGTCTGTCAAGGCTTATGGTGACATGTCAGGGCTGACCTGGTGAATAATGCAAGGTAACCAGAGACATGGACTCTATGTAGTTAACGCAGCTAACGCCACACTTCCTGCAATTATGAGGGCATGATGCTGAAACCCAAGCCCTGCTGTATCTTTCCTCCTCTGGGTAACTCTTCTTCTCCCACCCTCTGTCCTTCTCATGTTCCGTTCAAGATGCCACTGTAGCTGAACAGTACACACAGTGACTTATGCTCCCTGTAAGACCAAAGAGGACAGAAAAGCATATTTACAGGGGGAGATTAGTTACTGTGTTTATGATTATATCCTTTATTAAGGACAGTATCTATCAAATACTGATGATGATGATGATGATGATGATGATGATGATGATGATGATGATGATGATGACGATGAGCGGGAAACAAAGTAAGGTGTTTGCCAGTGTTCGTTGAAGTCAGAGGATTGGTGTCTAAAAGTGGTTCCAACTCAGAGTTCATTATGGTTCGACTGAGAAGTTCAACATGCTTTCCAGGACCAGTTGATCTGGGGATCATGGTTCCATTTACCAGAAGTTCTTTACAACTACTTTTCATGGACCTGTTGAGAATGTATGAAATTCTATACACAATCTCTGATAAAATAAAGTTGACTGGTGGCAAGGTGGGAGAGAAATATCAGTGCCTGTGATGCTCGGACATGTCACGCCACCCTTCTTTACCGTTGGTTAATAAGTGATGCCTGCCTGTAGTACTACAGTATAACATTGAGATATCCGGTAATCGAGAACCATGCGGTCATTGTTCAGATATCCTGCTCATTGTACAAACATGGAGAGAGACTGGGAGGTAGCCAAACAGAGCTCAGTTGGGTTTTGGTGGCGAGCACAGCAATAGCTGATTACAGGGGCGGACCGGGACCAGAAACCAGCCCTGCCATTTCTAACACACCGGAGCATTTTTTTTCTCGAGGCCCCTGCACTGGCCCATTTTTTGCTTAAGACCCCCATTATTAGCCATATAATTATCATTTTGCACAAAAAAAACCAAGTTAGACAGGCCCACTGAGCTAGAAAATGGACCAGAAATGCCAGATGGCCAGTCCGCCCCTGGCTGATTATTAGCCTGATGACTCACCCTAAATTATTCCGCTGCTCTGTCGTTCGCTACATACTTTAGTCTGAGACAGCCATCATTGAAGTAATTTGTGGTGATGAGAGGTGTTGTACAAAACAAAGTCATCAGCGATTGGATCGTCTCTAACCAATCAAAAGAGCATCAAATGTTCTGGCTTTACCCACATGTTCTGGCTCTGGCCCAACCCATCGGATTCTGGACCAATCAGGCAGCCCCGAATGTGTTCGCATTCGGTGAAGGGTCGCGGAGGTACTCAGATCCAGACTCATTGCAGAGAAGAAACTTACGTCTGTGGGCGTGGCGTAACATTTGGCTGGAGCAAGGAGTCTGGAAAGCCAGGCAACCAGACTATATACCAACCTTGCGAATTATCTCTAGGTATGCATGAACCACGCTTGTCTTCTGCTGTGACTAAAGCTTGACATAAATGTTTCTTAACCAAAGAAACCAACCGGATCATCAACCATTTCAAAGTTGTGAACAAAATTGAGCATAAGGGTTTCTCAAGATCTCAAATAACTCAAAGGAATACTTAATGATAACTGTCCATGAATTGAACATGAGCATTTTCGATGTTAATGGATTGTACTTCAGTATGCACAGACCACACCTTCAACATATACAGCGGGATCAGAAATGATTGGATACCTTGATAAAGATGAGCAAAATATACTGTATAAAATAAATGATACAAATACTGAGCTATATTGTATGCTCACAAAAATGTAAATGTTTTATTATTTTATACCAATACAATTGCTTGGAGAAAGAGATTTTGTTTAAAAAGTAACACAAAAAAATCTCCAAAAGATAGGGGTAAAGATTATTGGATCCCCTGCTTTCAAAACTCCAGCACACTCCCTTTGCGAGGATAACCACACTGAGACTTTTTATTAAATGTTTTATGAGATTGGAGAACACATTGGGAGGGATCTTAGACCATTCCTCCATACAGAATCTTTCCAGATCCTTCATATCCTTCGTTGTCACGATCGCTTACAGACGGGACGGACCAAGGCGCAGCGTGATATGCATACATGTTTATTTGACTCATAAGCACAACGACAAAACAAGAAACGAAACGTGAAGTCCAAAGTACATAAACAACATACCTCACACAGAACAAGATCCCACAACCCACTAGTGCCAATAGGCTGCCTAAGTATGGTCCCCAATCAGAGACAACGAGCGACAGCTGCCTCTGATTGGGAACCACACCGGCCAACATAGATCTAGAAATACTAGATTCACAACATAGAACAAAACACAGCAAGGAAAATACACACCCTGACTCAACATACAAGCGTCCTCTGAGTCAGGGCGTGACATTCGTCTATGGTTATGGACTGCCCTCTTCAATTCAAACCACAGGTTTTCAATGGGGTTTAAGTCTGGAGACTGAGATGGCCATAGCAAAATGTAGATTTTGTGGTCTTGCTGGAAGATCCACTTGCGGCCAAGTTTCAGCCTCCTGGCAGAGGCAACCAGGTTTTTGGTTAAAATGTCCTGGTACCTGGTAAAGTTCATGATGCCGTTGACCTTAACAAGGGCCCAGGCCCAGGACCAATAAACCCATAACATCAAAGATTCACCACCATATTTTACAGTAGGGATGAGGTATTTTCTTCATATGCATTGTTTTTTCGAAGGCCACACCCACCGCTGGTGTGTGGCCAAATACCTATATTTTCATGTCATATGACCATAGCACCAGTTTCAATCCAAGTGCCAATGCCGTTTAGCAAACTCCAGGTGGTGCTATGGTCAGATTACATGAAAATAGAGGTCTTTGGCAACGCACACCAATGGGTTTGGTCTTGGAAAGAACAATGCATATGCAGAAAATACCTATCTGTAAAATATGGTGGCTGTTTCAGTGCATGTAAAAGGCAGCATCAAAACACAAAGTAATGTTTTGGAAGACTGTTTTTCTCATTCAATCAAAGGTTATGAAATGCAAATGGTTTATAGTGTAAACATTGATTAATTATGATTTCAGTCAATATTTTGATTACAATTTTTAACAAGAAATTGGGAATTCAATACTTTTCCTAGGGTAGACAATGGCACTAATTATAGGCTAGAGTTGCCAGGCCCGTTGTGAGATTATAAATTATGTTACAATCAAAATGTTTAGGGCTATGTAAGTTGAGGTAACATTTCAAATTTTAAGCATCTGCCTCTAACCCTTGGAAACTCTTTTCCACCTTCTCCTTAATCATCCACCCCCTCCCCCTCCCTCCTCCCTCTCTGAGGATGACTTTGTCAACCACTTTGAAAAAAAGGTTGGTTGACGACATCCGCTACTCATTCACTCAGCCTATTGAGTCCACTGGTCTCACTCACACAGAACAAACCTACGCCTTTCTCCCCTCTCTCTCCATATGGCATCCTGCGACTAGTGAACTCTGGCTGCCCGACAACCTGCACGCTCGACCCCATCCCCTCCTCCCTTCTTCAGACCATCTCTGGAGACCTTCTCCAATTCCTCACTTCCCTCATCAACTCTTCCCTGACCACTGGCTGTGTCCCCTCTGACTTCAAAATGGCCAGAGTTGCTCCCCTCCTCAAAAAACCAACACTCGACTCATCTGACGTCAAAAACTATAGACCTGTATCCCTTCTTTATTATATTTTATTTCAAAAACACTTGAGCGTGCTGTCTCTGATCAACGTTCTCTTAACCAGTCAGGCTTCAAGATGGGTCACTCAACCGAGACTGCTCTCCTCTGTGTCACGGAGGGTCTCCGCACTGCCAAAGCTGACTCTCTCTCCTCTGTTCTCATCCTCCTAGATCTATCCGCTGCCTTCGACACCGTGAACCATCAGATCCTCCTCTCCACCCTCTCAGGGCTGGGCATCTCAGGCTCTGCACACTCTTGGATTGCAAGCTGGCAGGCCGCTTCTACCAGGTGACGTGGAGAGGATCTGTGTCTGCACCACATACTCTCACTACTGGTGTCCCCCAGGGCTCAGTTCAAGGCCCTCTCCTCTTCTCTCTATACACCAAGTCACTCGGCTCTGTCATATCCTCACATGGTCTCTCCTATCATTGCTATGCGGGTGACACTCAACTACTTTTCTCCTTCCCTCTTTCTGACACCCAGGTGGCAACACGCATCTCTGCATGCCTGGCAGATATCTCAACTTGGATGTTGGCCCATCACCTCAAGCTCAACCTTGACAAGACGGAACTGCTCTTCCTCCCGGGGAAGGCCTGCCCGCTCAAAGACCTATCCAACACGGTTGACAACTCCACAGTGTTGCCCTCCCAGAGTGCAAAGAACCTTGGCGTGACCCTGGACAACACTCTGCAAACATCAAAGCAGTGACCCGCTCCTGCAGGTTCATGCTCTACAACATCCGTAGAGTACGACCCTACGTCACACAGGAAGAGGCGCCGGTCCTAATCCAGGCAGTTGTCCTTTCCCGTCAGGACTACTGCAGCTCGCTATTGGCTGGGCTCCCCGCTTGTGCCATCAAACCCCTGCAACTTATCCAGAACGCTGCAGCCAGCCTGGTTTTCAACATTCCCAAGTTCTCTCATGTCACCCCGCTCCTCCGCTCACTCCAATGGCTTCCAGTCGAAGCTCGCATCCACTACAAGACCATGGTGCTTATCTACGGAACAACAAGAGGAACTGCCACTTCCTACCTTCAGGCTATGCTCAAACCTTACACCCCAACCCGAGCACTCCGTTCTGTCACCTCAGGTCTCTTGGCCCTCCCACCCCTACGGGAGGGCAGCTCCCGCTCAGCACAGTCCGAGCTCTTCTCTGTCCTGGCACCCCAATGGTGGAACCAGCTTCCTCCTAAAAGCTAGGACAGCAGAGTCCCTGCCCATCTTCCGAAAACATCTGAAACCTTCAAAAAGTATCTTCATTACAAACACATTTTTTTAAATACCAGCACTTGCACTTTATCCCCCCACCCCTTCTAGCTCTGACTCTACTGATAGCTATGTTATTGAGGAAAATGTACTTTCTATGCCTGTGATATGTGGTTGTCCAACCTAGCTATCTTAAGATGAATGCACTAACTGTAAGTCGCTCTGGATAAGAGCGTCTGCTAAATGACTAAAATGTTAAATGTATAAAGTGGGCCTTCATCACTGATATTCATGTGAGGTGGATGTGAACCCAGGTCCCCTGCTTGTCAAAACACTGCTGTAGTCCACTCAGCAGGACTAAACCACTCTTGTTATACTGAGCACATGGGGTCTGATTTAGACAAGTAGACTTAACATGCTAAATCAACTTATGTCAACTCTGAATAGGGGGAGAACACTTTTTGGTTAGACAGATTTGAAACAGAAGGAGTGAAAGTGGGACAGGCTGAAGCAGGAATTGAACTCCTGACTTCAGGTGCAGTAACATGGCAAATCTTTTTGGAATTTTACCCACACAGCCACATATTGTGTGAGGGACTTGGGCCCCCATATCAGAAGATACATTTTTAGATTAAAGGCAAAACATGAACTTCAAACACTGTGCTGTCGTACTGTTCAGAATTCCCCCAGTCTGGGGCATGGAGGTGGAGAGAGGGCATTTTTGCCCTCTAGCAAACTCTATGGTCAAGTATAAAAACCGGCAAGTTTGCAGGCATTTCCAGCCAATCGTGTCGAAAATAGGTTAATTTCTCAGGGCTTCGATCAACACAGTGTACACTAGTGGACCAGCTGGTTAAAATAATTTATAACAGCCAAATTATTATAGATGATGTTGCACACGCCGTAGCTCGTGCGCAGGAAACAGAAAACAAGAACATTCGTTTTCTGTAGCATTTCAGACGCTAATGGCCACTACATGCTAATAGTCCAAGTCAAACTGCCATTTTGATTCATTTATGAGTTTTATTGATGCCACATGTAGTTTGTAATTGACACGTGTCGATGTTTGCAGTTTTCGTGCACTTAAAAAAAATGCAAATTAAGGTCTACTTTTTAGTTAATACTGCTGGGAAGCCTACTAGCTTTGAGCTTTATCTATTGTTTAATGCTTGCCCCACATGCTACAGTTATGCTACACTAAATGGCCACTGCCATTTCAGCCCAGCCAGAAGATACTATGGTCAAAAGGGCGCTAAAGCAGTTTCTGTCTATGAATGGTTTAGTTTTGGCTAAATACCAAATACAATACCCACCGGCTGGCCAATCCTAACCAAAGCAAATCAAGACAAGGATTACAGACTAATGCCAACTGAACTGTCAACTGTCAATCATGACTCAACTGTACTGTGATTCAACCCATCTGAACAACCTTCCATGCTATGTACCATCATTTGAGACATTAGCATAATGGATGAATGGTGAATCGCATTGAGCCCTGGGCTGAAGTTTTGCAAGTGCTACTGCTAACATTAGCAGTCACTGCCTGTATTTTCAATAAATGTGAAATGTAAAGCCATATTTCCCTTAATTGATTTAGAAGAATGATAAATACCTTACAGATCTTTGAACTGTCTTACTTTATGAATATATATACTGAACAAAAATAAACGCAACATGTAGTGTTGGTCCCACGTTTCATGAGCTGAAATAAAAGATCCCTGAAATGTTCTATACGAACAAGATGCTTAGTTCTCTCAATATTTGTGAACAAATTTGTTTAGATCCCTGTTAGTGAGCATTTATCCTTTCCCAAAATAATACATGCACCTAACAGATATGGCATATCAAGCAGCTGATTAAACTGCATGATCATTACACAGGTGCACCTTGTGCTGGGGACAATAAAAGGCCACTCTTAAATGTGCCGTTTTGTCACACAACACAATGTCTCAAATTTTGAGGGAGCACGCAATTGGCATGCTGACTGCAGGAATGTCCACCAGAGCTGTTGCCAAATAATGGAATGTTCATTTCTCTACCATAAGCCACCTCCAACGTTTTAGAGAATTTGGCAGTACTTCCAACTGGCCTCACAACTGCAGAAGTGTACTCTTCATGGATGAATGATGGTTTCAACTGTACCAGGCAGATGGCAGACGTTGTGTGGGAGAGCGGTTTGCTGATGTCAACGTTGTGAACAGAGTGCCCTATGGTGGGGTTATGGTATGGGCAGGCATAACATTTACATTACATTTACATTTACGTCATTTAGCAGACGCTCTTATCCAGAGCGACTTACAGTTTGTGAGTGCATACATTATTTTTACATACTGGCCCCCCGTGGGAATCAAACCCACAACCCTGGCGTTGCAAACACCATGCTCTACCAACTGAGCTACATCCCATAAGCTATGGCATAAGCTATGGACAATGAACACCATTACATATTATTTTATCGATGGCAATTTGAATGCACAGATACAGTGACGAGATCCTGAGGCCCATTGTCTTGCCATTCATCCGCCACCATCACCTCATGTTTCAGCATGATAATGCACAGCCCCATGTCGCAAGGATCTCAACACAATTCCTGGAAGCTGAAAATGTCCCAGTTCTTCCATGGCCTGCATACACACCAGACATGTCACCCATTGAGCATGTTTGGGATGCTCTGGACCGATGTGTACGACAGTGTTCCAGTTCCCGCCAATATCCAGCAACTTCGAAGGACATGTGTCGCGCCGCATGAGGCAAATGGTGGCCACACCAGACACTGACTGGTTTTCTGACCAACCGATGCATTCTTTTTTTTTTTCTTCTTTTTTTTCACCTTTATTTAACCAGGTAAGCCAGTTGAGAACAAGTTCTCATTTACAACTGCGACCTGGCCAAGATAAAGCAAAGCAGTGCGATAAAAACAACAACACAGAGTTACATATGGGGTAAAACAAAACAAAGTCAAAAATACAACAGAAAAAATATATATATACAGTGTGTGCAAATGTAGCAAGTTATGGAGGTAAGGCAATAAATAGGCTATAGTGCAAAAATAATTACAATTAGTATTAACACTGGAATGATAGATGTGCAAGAGATGATGTGCAAATAGAGATACTGGGGTACAAATGAGCAAAATAAATAACAATACAGGGATGAGGTAGTTGGGCGGTCTAATTTCAGATGGGCTGTGTACAGGTGCAGTGATCGGTAAGGTGCTCTGACAACTGATGCTTAAAGTTAGTGAGGGAGATAAGTGTCTGTTCCCATTCATGTGAAATCCATAGATTAGGGCCTAATATATTTATTTCAATTGACTGATTTCCTTATATGAACTTCAACTCAGTAAAATCTTAGAAATTGTTGCATGTTGCGTTTATATTTTTGTTCAGTGTTTAAATTTTTTTTGTCATTTGATAATTTGCAAAGAAAAGATAAAGCATTTGAAGCTTCAAAATCATGTCTTGAAAAAGTAATTTTGTACTAATTATTATTTTCACAATCTTTTCTTCTGTCCTTTGTTTGAGCACAATACTTTACATTTGATATTTTGGAATTACCAATGAGGAGTTTATACAGTCGTATGAAAAAGTTTGGGCACCCCTCTGAGGCTGCATAATAATTTACTCTGTCATCACAGAAAATAATCACAGTGGCATGCCATTCATTTTCGAATAAAAGCTGAGTACTGGGGTATTGTCCAGACAAAGATTTAGCAATATTAAGTCAGATGTGAAAAATAGGCTATGCAAAAATTTGGGCACCCTTGTCATTATGTTGATTTGAATACCTGTAACTACTTCGCACTGATTAATTGGAACACACAATTGGTTTGGTGAGCTCATTAAGCCTTGAACTTCATAGACAAGTGCATCCAATCATGATAAAAGATATTTAAGGTGGCCAATTGCAAGTTGTTGTTCTCTTTGACTCTCCTCTGAAGAGTGGCAACATGGGGGCCTCAAAACAACTCTCAAATGACCTGAAAACAAAGATTGTTCAACATTATGGTTTAGGGGAAGGCTACAAAAAGCTATTGCAGAGATGTAAGCTGTCAGTGTCCACTGTGAGGAAGGCAAAGGCGAAGGATGGTGAGAACGGTCAAAAACAGCCCACAGACCACCTCCAAAGACGTACAACATCATCTTGCTGCAGATGGTGTCACTGTGCATCGTTCAACAATTCAGCGCACTTTGCACAAGGAGAAGCTGTACGGGAGAGTGATGCGGAAGAAGCCTTTTCTGCACACACGCCACAAACAGAGTCGCTTGAGGTATGCAAACGCACATTTGGACAAGCCAGCTTCATTTTGGAATAAGGTGCTGTGGACTGATGAAACAAAGATTGAGTTATTTGGTCATAACAAGGGGCGTTATGCATGGCGGCAAAAGAACACAGCGTTCCAAGAAAAACACTTGCTACCCACAGTAAAATCTGGTGGGGGTTCCATCATGCTGTGGGGCTGTGTGGCCAGTGCCGGTACTGGGTATCTTGTTAAAGTTGAGGGTTGCATGGATTCCACTCAATATCAGCAGATTCTTGGGAATAATGTTGAAGAATCAGTCACAAAGTTGAAGTTACGCCGGGGCTGGATATTTCAACAAGACAATGACCCAAAACACTGCTCAAAATCTACCCGGGCATTTATGCAGAGGAACAGGTACAATGTTCTGGAATGGCCATCCCAGTCCTCAGACCTGAATATTTGAATCATTGAGAATCTGTGGGATGATTTGAAGCGGGCTGTCCATGCTCGGCAACCATCAAACCTAACTGATGTGGAGATGTTTTGTAAGGAGGAATGGTCCAAAATACCTTCATCCAGAATCCAGACACTCATTAGAGGCTATAGGAAGAGTCGAGAGGCTGTTATTTTAGCAAAAGGAGGCTCTACTAAATATTGATGTGATTTTTCTGTTGGGGTGCCCAAATGTATGCACCTGTCTAATTTCATTTTGATGCATATTGCAAATTTTCTGTTAATCCAATAAACCTATTTCACTACTGAAATATTACTGTGTCCATCATTTATTTGATAGATCAAAATGAAATTGCTGATCCAAACACCCAATTATTTATAAATGGAAATCATGGAAATTGTCAGGGGTGCCCAAACTTTTTCATACGACTGTAAATACACCATTTAAGAGAATATACAATACGAGGAGGGACTCCCATGTACAGTATTTGGAAACTCCAGGGGCCTCATTTATCAAAGGTGCGTACGCACAAAAAAGACTAAACCTTGTGTGCACCAGATCGCAAAGCAGCATGTCGCCTAATATATTTATTTTAGTTTTATTATATAGGCCTAAATCATAATCATAGTCTCTCCTTTTCTGACATGACTCATTTATTCCTGCTACATCACAAATATCAGGCTACCATTTATCCATCGCTCATTCAATAGCCAACCATGCTCGAAAGTAAATAGACCGGTAGCCAGTGGTGGAAAAATACTCAATTGTCATACTTGAGTAAAAGTAAAGATACGTTAATAGAAAATGACTAAAGTAAAAGTGAAAGTCACCCAGTAAAATACTACTTCAGTAAAAGTCTAAAAGTATTTGGTTTGAAATATACTTAAGTATTAAAAGTAAATGGAATTGCTAAAATGTACTTAAGTATCCAAAGTAAAAGTATAAACCATTTCAAATTCCTTATTTTAAGTAAAGCAGATGGCACAATGTTATTTTTATTTTTTTGACAGATCGCCAGGGGCACACTCCAACACTCAGACATAATTTACAAATGAAGCATTTGTGTTTAGTGAGTCCGCCAGATCAGAGGCAGTAGGGATGACCAGGGATGTGTGTGAATCGGACCATTTTCCTGTCAAAATGTAACGAGTACTTTTAGGTGTCAGGGAAATATATGGAGTAAAAAGTACATTATTTTCTTTATGAATGTAGTGAAGTAAAAGTAAAAGTTAATAGTAAAGTAAAGTACAGATACCCCAAAAAACGACTTAACTAGTACTTTAAAGTATTTTTACTTAAGTACTTTACACCACTGCCGGTATCCTATGATGGTATGGGTAGGCTACAGTATTGCTGTGCGATAGGAGAGCGACATAATAGCCTACCGTAAAACTTTCATTAAACGCAGTCTCAAATAGCCGCCTGTTCCTTTTAACAGACGGGCAACAGCACACATTTCAGCAAATAAACGACTGTTTCAAATAAACGCTGCGTCTAAATTAATTATTTACTTGGTTACCATGAATTGTTTACAAGGTTTAATGTTTGATTTGTTACATTCAATAATGACTCAAAAATGATGGCAAACATCCGTTTTTATCGCCAGTAAGAAACTGCTAGCCATTGGCTGCTAACAGCTGAGAACTGCTAGCTAACTGGCAAACACAAAAACAGTCAACAACTTTGGGAGTACAGGCCCCCAGAAATTGGCAGATAGCCCTCTAGTGGCGAAAATAAAGGGCCAGCCACACCAAGGACGATAACTATAACAATAAATTATACATAACTATATACGTTGGTGAGCATCCACACCAGCGGACCGTTTATCATTCTGCAGTACACCTTTCAATTTATGATCAACGCACCCTACTGCACGCTGTAAGCCTATTAATAAGGTGGTAATTAATTCAGTGCTTCAGGGTGTGTTCATTGTCATAGTGACAACTGCAAATAATACTTCAATGTTCAGAACTTTTGTAAAACATCATAGTACAGTTGAAATATATATGGCAAATAGAAATCCTATATGGATGGTGTTAAGAGATAGATGGTAGGTGTTGAATGGAGTTGAAGGATGGGACTAATAACAAATAATAACAAGATAACTAATAATGTAAGCATACTGTGTCCATAATAAGTATATAGGTTGTATGTTGGGAGCTTTTGGGAAAGAGCACAGTTAGAAAGATATGGCATATAGAAGCAAACCGGATGGACATCATGAAAATGATCGGAGAGGTTGAGAGTAGAAGAAGTTCAGGAGCAAAAACAAATAAAATAGAATTATTGTAAAATTGACTGTGTTCATAAAATGTAGATAGTAAGTATAAGATGGAAGTAGAGGCCTAAGCATTGTTGTTCACTAATTTACCCCAAGTAGGGAAAGGATGGCAGGGTTGAAAAATAATAGAGGGGAGTATAAACAGTGGGGAGAACAAGTATTTGATACACTGCCGATTTTGCAGGTTTTCCTACTTACAAAGCATGTAGAGGTCTGTACTTTTTTATCATAGGTACACTTCAACTGTGAGAGACGGAGTCTAAAACAAAAAACCAGAAAATCACATTGTATGATTTTTAAGTAATTAATTAGCATTTTATTGCATGACAGAAGTATTTGATACATCAGAAAAGCAGAACTTAATATTTGGTACAGAAACCTTTGTTTGCAATTAAAGATATCATACGTTTCCTGTAGGTCTTGACCAGGTTTGAACACACTGCAGCAGGGATTTTGGCCCACTCCTCCATACAGACCTTCTCCAGATCCTTCAGGTTTCGGGGCTGTCGCTGGGCAATACGGACTTTCAGCTCCCTCCAAAGATTTTCTATTGGGTTCAGGTCTGGAGACTGGCTAGGCCACTCCAGGACCTTGAGATGCTTCTTACGGAGCCACTCCTTAGTTGCCCTGGCAGTGTGTTTCGGGTCATTGTCATGCTGGAAGACCCAGCCACGACCCATCTTCAATGCTCTTACTGAGGGAAGGAGATTGTTGGCCAAGATCTCGCGATACATGGCCCCATCCATCCTCCCCTCAATACAGTGCAGTCGTCCTGTCCCCTTTGCAGAAAAGCATCCCCAAATAATTATGTTTCCACCTCCATGCTTCACGGTTGGGATGGTGTTCTTGGGGTTGTACTCATCCTTCTTCTTCCTCCAAACACGGCGAGTGGAGTTTAGACCAAAAAGCTCTATTTTTGTCTCATCAGACCACATGACCTTCTCCCATTCCTCCTCTGGATCATCCAGATGGTCATTGGCAAACTTCAGATGGGCCTGGACATGCGCTGGCTTGAGCAGGGGGACCTTGCGTGCGCTGCAGGATTTTATTCCATGACGGCGTAGTGTGTTACTAATGGTTTTCTTTGAGACTGTGGTCCCAGCTCTCTTCAGGTCATTGACCAGGTCCTGCCGTGTAGTTCTGGGCTGATCCCTCACCTTCCTCATGATCATTGATGCCCCACGAGGTGAGATCTTGCATGGAGCCCCAGACCGAGGGTGATTGACCGTCATCTTGAACTTCTTCCATTTTCTAATGATTGCGCCAACAGTTGTTGCCTTCTCACCAAGCTGCTTGCCTATTGTCCTGTAGCCCATCCCAGCCTTGTGCAGGTCTACAATTTTATCCCTGATGTCCTTACACAGCTCTCTGGTCTTGGCCATTGTGGAGAGGTTGGAGTCTGTTTGATTGAGTGTGTGGACAGGTGTCTTTTATACAGGTAACGAGTTCAAACTGGTGCAGTTAATATAGGTAATGAGTGGAGAACAGGAGGGCTTCTTAAAGAAAAACTAACAGGTCTGTGAGAGCCGGAATTCTTACTGGTTGGTAGGTGATCAAATACTTATGTCATGCAATAAAATGCAAATTAATTACTTAAAAATCATACAATGTGATTTTCTGGATTTTTGTTTTTCGATTCCGTCTCTCAGAGTTTAAGTGTACCTATGATAAAAATTACAGACCTCTACAAGCTTTGTAAGTAGGAAAACCTGCAAAATCGGCAGTGCATCAAATACTTGTTCTCCCCACTGTATATAAAAAACATGGGGGATTGGAAGTGATGCAGACAATTACATTGATGGAAGTTACAATCTATCTGCAATATTAAGCTGATCTAACCCCAAGAAAAAATAAATAATAATAATAATAATAATAATACTAATTTAAAATAATACAGAAACTCCTACTTAAATGTAGCAATTCAACAACAAACGCTGTTTAGCCTGCTCCTCTTTTATATCATGTCATTGCTTGCCTCGTTGGTCATGTGGTTTGCAAGTGATTTCTATTTTTCTAATGATTGACAAGTTTGGATCTTCTTTTTCGCTGTGCTCATCTCTCTGTCTGTCCTGTGCAACCATTTGCAATGCATCAGAGCAACAATGTTATCATCACTGGCCAAAGTGATCACACCAACACACTCTCTCTCCTTAACTTTCCCTGACAGTTCTTTTGGCCTAGGCCTATTTGATATTCATCAATTAGCAAGAGTGAGCCTGCTTCTCTCCACGAAAAAGCTATTAGTCCTAGTATAAAAAAAAGGCTAAAAATAAATGTCCTATAGCTTTTGTAGCCTATAGCTTTTCCTGGGATTTATGTGAAGAGGAATAGCGGAGAAGCTTGCGTAGCCTATAGCCTATATTGCACACAGGTACAGCTGGAAGAGAGAGGCTAGAGATGTTTAGCCGAAGCATTGGGTGAAAATGGTCCATATCAGGGGATATCTTTACATGACAGGTTTTTGATATTCTACAGAATACAGACCATTTCCAATGCATATTTAGAGTTTCGTGGATATGCACCATATCCTGACAAATTCTGAATCCAGATGTGTCTTTTAGACATATATGATATTGGAATTACTCCGAATATCACACATGGACATTTCCTATGGCCGGATATGGACTCATTCAATGTCCTGAGATATCTGACATCTTATTTTCTCTCTTCAAAAACATGTTTACACCCTATCAAGCCTCAAGTTGACAGTTAACTTTTTAAAACTTTAGGCGTATTTTGTATTACTGGTTAATATAAGCTAGCTAGCTAACTAACTTAGTTAGCTAACTAGAAACTTGGCTAGCCAACTAGCTTGTTCCAGTTAGTTTTCTCATCATGAATGAAGCAGGTAGAGACCTTGTGGTATGGTTATGTGAAATGACAATATTTTCTTGCATTGACAGTTTGGAGTGGATCAAAGACCAACACTACCACCAAGTTGGGTCTGGACTGCGAGGGACCGCCGCTGACGACCCAATCTGCACCCATTGGATGCATCATCCATAACAAACAGGGTGTGCAAAATAAAATACATTTTTAGCAAAAATTGGCCTACGTTTGCATCTTTACAGAAAACATGTATTGTGATTGAAGCTCTGGATTTGCTATGCTGCATTTTTTAAACAGAAATAGCAGAGATGTGCTTTGGAAATAGCAACTTGGATTAAATATGACTATGTTTGCCTTTCCGTGCCTTGAATAGCCTACTACTGAATGTGGTGTAAATGTATGCTCAGATATGTCACTGTAGTGTCTGAAGGTCTATGATTTTGCTGACATTTGCAAATGGTGTAATAGATTAACTTTACTCTGCTTTGCTGAAGCATCTGGAAAGCATTGCTACATAGGCTTCTTGGAATAGAGGACATTTGGAGATATGTGGAGGCCAGGGATTGGTCTATCTAAAACGACCCATCTTATGTTACATAGGATAAATACCATGTTTGAACAAAGGACGGGGGAAACAACATATTAAGAGATTGGGCCGTTGTTCTCCAGATATCTGCAGATGTCTGTAAATTGACGCTGAACTCTTTTGATATAATAAACCTTTATAATCAAAGTACAGTGTCCGCGGATTCCTTGTTCTCACAGCATCTCGGCATCATTGTCTCGGACACTATAGAATGGCGACGAGGATTTGGGACGTGTTGCGTCTTTTCTCAGCGTTCCATTCATGGGCTACGAAGTGACTCCCGCTCAAGATGCCGGCAGATAAGGTGAGATTTCTCACAGCTTTGGGCGCTGGTCGGTTCGTCTGCTTGTGTGTGTGTGTGTGTGCGTTGAGGAGATGTACCGTCAAAGGACTTGTGTGTGCGCTTTGCTGTTATTTGCTGTGTGATGAGAATCCGTTCTACATTTCTAAATTTGTTTGCGTTGGGAACAACGCAAACAGGGGGGAGTGTCTATAGGAATTGTTAACACTGGGCACACGGATATTTGGCTTGAATAAAATTAAAAGGAGTGTCCAGGAATAGCATGAAGGAATAAGGCCAGGAAATAAGGAAAAAGTATACTTTTAGGATGTCGCTGATTTAAGGAAGCCCTCAAACGAGGCGATCATTAAGATGGGCCATAAATCCTAGGAGAGTCACTAGGTTGACTTTCGGGTCAGTTCTGGGAACTGTGAGTTTGTGGAAGATACATTCAATTGCACATTACCTCTCGGAATATAGTTGATGAAGTATATGTTCGAAGTAACCTCTCATTGAATATCTGCAACTCGAGGTAGCAGAAATTTAGGAAGAAACAATGAGAAATAAGGAGCGACGATAGCATGCTTAGTGTATTGTATGAACGGATGCATTCTTGTTTGAATATGTGTGTGTGTGTGTGAAAGAGAGCCTATGCGTGTGTGTAAAAGGGGAGGTCTCTGCTGTGTGTCGACTAAGGCTATGACAACAGGGGTTTTCGTTTTTTGTAAGGAAATATGTTAGTTAAGGTTAAAATCTTATGAGTCTCCATTCGAGAGAACGTTTACAAATTGTTAAAAAACTATGAGCCCCTGGCAGGACGATTATTTGTAATGGATAAGAAAATAACTATAAATCTGCAGATTAGAATAAGTGAAGATAAGAAACTTCGAAGTAGGATTTGTGTTCTATGTTCTGTGTTGGTTTGTGAGTTTTGTTAAGTGTTACTGTTTGTCTGTGTTGGAAATGGAGGGACAGCTGCTCTGTCTGCTTTCTGTTGTTTAGCTTGGAGAGAGCTGCTTGGGAGAGCTCCTTTCACTCTGAAATCGCATTGGTGAATGAGCTGCGCATGCGTGGGATTTTATGAGTTTAGAGTTACGTAGAGCAAATATGCCACTCCCCTGCCTGCACTGAGCTGCTGGGAGAAGCAGACTCAGTGCAGATAGAGAAGGAGGGGGAGACTTACACACTACTAGATTGTTCTGTTTGTTAAATCGGCTGTTGCTTAACTATGAAACTATTTGATTGAGATCTTTGAATTTATAAATGAGAAGATATGTTGACGGATTTAAAAAATAAATAAAAATAATAATAATTAAATAAATAAATAAAATAAAATGTTATTGCGTTATTTATAATATTCCTGAGTTAAGCTGTTTGCTTATTTCTTAGCGCGAATGTGAACATAGGTATGTCTAAAAGGGTATTGTATGGTTGAAATAACCCAGTGAGTGCATAAAAGACTAAATTCTTGTCTGTTCCTTTTGTTCTTCTGTCACGTGAGAGACGAGAAGGAGGAGACAGAGAGAGAGAGAGGAGGTGCTGACAAGTGCGTCACGCGACAGTGTGTGCTGCGACGGATCCAGTCCAATTAAGGCCAGTACTGTTCTATCCACAAAACCTACTTTCCCTTACAGGATATAATAGATACATTGTGTATGCATAGAATATTTCATGTTGTGACCATTTCACAGGAACTTGGCAACAGACTGATGAATTGATGTAATTGAGAATTGCACATTAGGGTTTTTGTGAATGAGTTGTTTTGATTAGAGTTGTGTTGGAAATCCAGCACTAACATTATTCTGTAAAATTAAGGTACTTGGGTGATTATTAAGCAATTGGTTTGTGAGTGCTGTAGTGTTGCTGGATTACAGGTCTTTCTTTTTTGGATTGCTCTGAAGTTGACTACTTTCCTTTACTTTTCCTGATCGGATGTGGTAAGATTGCCACTAATCAATAATTTGGTAAAATTAAATTTAAAAAATAAATGGATTAATTAATTAATTATTTATTTATTTATTTATTTATTTTAATTAATTAATTAAGAATTACATTTAAAAAAAGGAGGGAAACATAAAAGAGTCGTTACAATGGGGAAAAAGGACATCAAAACTACAAAAGTAATTACTCCTGTTGATGTAGTACAAAATGGTAATCCTCTAGTTAATGGTATTGCAAGGTTATCTGGAAAATTGAATAAACGTTGGCCTGACATTGAACAACTGTGGGGATTTTTTTATTCTCATAGATGGATGGGATGACTAGCTTGGAAGGAATGCATTAATGATTAAGGCATGGAGGGTCTGGACTGTGCTGATGTGGGTTGTTTCACCTGGCAAGCTGTGATTGATGTGAAGAGCTGTTTTAGGGGGTAAGATGAGATAAGAATTTGTGTCTCCAAATACTAGACTATACTGCTTCTTTGTGATCTGTGAACCGTCCTTGGACGTAGGAATGGTGTCTAGGGGAGCTGGCTCTTCTCACCATGACAGGTTGTTATGATAAAAATGTATGCCTGGCAACAGGGATGCGCCAAGAGTCTGGGACCAGCCGGTGCGCCAACGGATTGGCTGAGTAAGTCTAAACCACACTCAGTCTCTAGACAAAGAGAGCTGGGTGTTCTTAAGCTGTTTGAAAATGAAGGACAAAAACTGATAAAATATACAAAAGATAAAAGAGACAGAGGTATAGAGAAAATGGCAAAAGAGGTGAAGGTAACAGAAAAACTAATGGCAGAAGTCAATACACCTTTCTCACATATGGATTCAGCAAAAAGACCCCCACCTTACGAGGAAGAAGTAGAGTTTAAGGACGTCTATTCTCAGCCTCCAGTGATCAATCAGGAGGGTGATTATTGCATCAGAGATGAAGATGAACGAATAATAGAGAGAGGACAAGCAGAAATGACCATAAAGATGAATCCAAACTCCAAAAGTAAGAAGAAAACGAGATGTCTGGAAACTAAGGGTGGAGTGAGGTTCAGGAGGATGGACCTTGATGATGATGATGATGATGATGATGATGATCAGAGTGATTCAGAAGAGATCATGGGTGGATATGACCCTGTGATCAGACAGAGGTTGGCCAGAGCGGAAAGAAGGGGTGATGGAAGTTGGAAGAAGAAGAATACAAGAGATTCGAGTTCTGATGAAAGTGAAGATGGAGACAGCGATGAAGATTTGGAGATTAAAGGTGCTTCATATTCAAGAGGATTTTATCCTACAATGACTAGCACAGAAGAAAAAGATATAGATCGATGCATATCATGCCTGGATAAGGCCAATAATTTAGAAGAAGTAAGAGAACTGGAAGAACAACTCAAGAAGCTGAAGATACAGAAGAAAAGACTGCTGAAAAAAGGATCCCAAGAATTGGAGAAGAAGTATACATTGAGGCCAAGACAAGGGAGCACAAGTAAGAAGATGATGCAGTGATAATTCGAGGACAGAACCTAGAGTATAAGCCTTTGCAGAATACCGATATGCCAGATATACTTGAGAAGCTGCCTACTCTTCAAGATGGAGCATATCCTTGGATTTCAAAATTGGAAGAAATTACGGTGGGAACACAGTCTGCCATAGGAGACATTAAGAGACTTTTGGCTAATCTCCTTGGGATTCCAGGAATGGAAGACATTTTTCAGAGAGCTGGACTTCATCGATATGTGGGGACTGCGGTGAATGATCCTGAATTGTTAGCTGCAAGTAGAAATCGGCTGTGGAGAGCACTGAAAGATACGTTTCCAACAAATGTGCATCCTGACAACATTCTGATTGACCCACTAGGACAACAAGAAAATCCGAGAGCCTATGTGTCAAGAGTTCATCAAGTGTGGAGAAATATTACCGGAAATGATCCAGATGTGAGTCAAATTGAGCAGTCAATTTTGAGAGCTAAACTACAGATGGGACTGCCCTCACCAGTAAGGAGAAAACTGGCAGAGGTTGTTGGACATGGAAGCATGACAAAAGGTGTCTATACAGATCATATAGCCCATCAAGTGGATATGTCCTGGAAAAAGGAACACAACCAGAAAGAACAGGACCAAGAAACTCTCAGAAAACTCAATCAAATACAACTGGTGGAGAGTAAGAAGGAGAATAAACAAGCTTTGGTTATGCAGAATCAGTGTGCACCAAATCAACAATCACTGCCACAGCTTCAACCGAACCAGGTCAAATGCAATTGTACCAGCCACAACTAGTGGTACAAGTTGTTTCATATTCATAGCCAGTTTCTGGACAGACACAGAATTGGAGAGGAAGAGGACGAGAAGGCTTATGAAGAGGAAGAGGAGGAAGATTTAAGCCATACTTCCAGCAATCTTCAGAAGTGTGTTATAATTGTGGACAGGTTGGTCACTTTGCCCGTGAGTGTAATGGGCCAGGAGGAAACACCAGAGGGAATTTCAGAGGAATATACAGGGGCCATTCAAGATCATCTGGAGGACCGGTGAACCTTTATAGGGGCCCGGAGCAAGGATTCTAGAGGTGCCCAGAAGATCCGAAAGGGGGGTGTCAGCTGGTAGCATCAGGACCGGAAAAAGATCAAACAATTGAGGTGAAAGTTGAACTTCAACCAGGAGGCAGACCTCCTTGGAAGAATCAGTATCCATTGAAAGATGAAGCAATCCAAGGGATTGAACCACAAATTGAAGGACTTTCAAAAGCAGGTGTTTTGAAGACAAGAGAAAAAATCCTCAGAGTAAGAATGTTTGTTGTCTTGGGAGAAACCATGAGGGGTTGATAGTAGCGCCTCTAGACCTAATAGGTCTGATAATTTAGGAAGCACATGGGTTAGCTAATGTTGCAAGGGGGGAGGTTAGGAGAATGATCACAAAGGAGAATGGTTTTTGGGAACCATATTTGCTTTAACAGGTTGATTGTATCATAGGAAGGTGGACAATCTGTCTGAAAAGTAATGTCTACAGGGGGTGACTGTTATTCTTGGTTACATTCCTACACCAAGAGGTGCATAAGATGTCAAACTAGGCTAAAAGATGCTCAGTCGTTTGCCAAGTTTTTGTGTAAAGAAGTCATAAGCAGGTGGGGACTTCCCGATCAAATATCCTAAAATTAGTGGGAAATGAATTTGTGGATAAATCAGTGAAATGGTCTTTGAAAAATTAGAGGGAAAGGAATTTGTGTATAAATCAGTGAACTGGTTTTTGAAAAATTAGGGGAAAAAGTCCGACTAAAAAGTTATGAAAACTAGGGTTGAAGGAACTCTAGGACAGTCAGCTCAGCTTCAATGTTAGTTAGTACGAGAGAGAGAACAGTGGTGAAGGGAAATTTAGAGTTAAGTGGAGAGATAATTATGGAGAAGAAGTGTTGTTATGAGGACAAGAAGTAGAAGCTGTTTCACCTAGTGAAAGGAAGTATATTTTGTACAACGATATGAAGTGGAAGAGGGTTATGAGTGATTGCTAACTTATTTTGAGTAATGTTAGAGGGAAAGATAAGGGAGAATACTATCATGGAGGTACAGGATGAGTTCTTTGATTTTGATGGAAGACAAGAAGATATATCTGATCAATACTGCTAGTTAGGGAAGAGAGAAACTAAATGGAAGGCATATGGATTTGATTCTTCTGTTTGGAAATTAAAGATGGATAGGCAGGTAGGAATCTTTGGTTCAAGCAGTTACCACATTCTGTAAGATCAGTGAGGAATCTTGAGGGTCCATGTCTGTTGAGAATTCCAGCACAAGGAACATGGGGTTGAATCTTAGAGAAGGTAGCTCAACCTCTATAAAGTATGTGTAAATCTTATGCTTTATAATGGATGTTGTATCAGCAACAGTCATTAACAGATAAAATAATGTCGTTGTGGAAGCATTTGTTTAGGCTTAGGTTTAAATGTTCTTGGTTAAATGAATTAACCTATATGAATTTGTTAGATAGGAAGGAAAATCAGTTAACAGCGCTTCATAAAGCATTGGAGGTGAAACCAGTGAGGGCTCAAAGCTGTTTTTGTTAAAATAAAACATATGATGGAAAGAGGATGTTTAGGGGAACATCAGATGGTGATGATTATATGATGACTTTGGGGTAAGCATGAACATAAGGTTAGTAATGAGAAATATAATGTAACTTTTGATGTTTCATTTAGTAAGAAGAGAAGGACTTTGATGGTGAGAGAGAAGTTTTGCATGGTAATGTGACTATTGAGAATTTTAGAAACATCTGGGGTTTGTGGAGAGAAAGCATATATATTCTTACCCTATGGATGGAAAGGATGTTGTTACATGTCGATGTTGAAGCTTCCATATGAGGTTTTTAAAATTAAAAGAGGGGAAGCACGGGGAAAGAGATAAATCTGATTCTGAAAGAGAGAAATTTCATAGTCTGGAAGCCTATCATTGGAGGATAAGTCTAGGAGAGAAGTGGGGATTTTTCCATGGTATGGTGTAACATTTTGGAAGATAACATAGATAATATTACCTATACTTTGAAGGGTTTTGCAAATGAAACGATAAGAGGGTTTAACCTTCTGTCAAGACTCAAAGGAGTATTGATGGATAGATATCAATTTTGAATTTTTCACATGTTTTTAAATATTATGGTGATTTCAGTATTTTGTGATGAATCAAAGGTGGGAAATGGAATGTGATTCATTTTATATATAATTTTATATATAATTTTTAGTTGATATTGATGTTTTAATTTGAATGTGTTGTTTTGCAAAAGATACTGTTTGGTCTTTTCTTTTCTTCCAGAAGCATATGGGGGAATGTGTAGAGGGGACAATATGAAGGGACAATATGAAGGGACTGGAGGAAGTGGAACAAGGAAGGTGTGGAAATGTTCAGATTCCATCATCGACGTTGCATTGGAAGTCGACACTGCTGAGGAGATGAAGTGTAGTGGACTACATTCCAGTGTCTGCAATGATATATAGACATATTTGCATGTGTAATACATAATTTGTGTCATATTCTTTCTGTATTAATTTTTGAAGAATGATATTTGCTGTTATTGGGTACATGTGGGGATCTCAGATGTTTTTGTTTATTTCGTGGATGCTTAGGGATATTGGGTCTAGGCAGGGATAGAGAGAATCCACAGGAGGGTCCGATGGGTCGACCAGCCTGAATGTGGACATTTTTGATTGTATTTTGTTTGCTGAGGCTTTCATGTGTATTCAAATTGCATCATAGTTTAAAATGCATTGATAAAGATTTATGAATTGATCTGGAGTACTTAGGTGGTTGCCTGGGGCAGAGGGGCCGTGAGAGAATTTTACTGTCTTGATTGATTGATGGATATTTGGAAAGAAAGCTGCCAGACAGGTTTTTCGCTCTCACACTCCATAAAGATTTGTTCATATTTCATAGAAATTTATTTACACTCCATAAAGATTTGTTCATATTTCATAGAAATGTATTTACACTCTATAGAAAAAGGTGTTTACTCTCCATAAAATTTGGTTTATTGTTAAAGTTACTCAATAAGAGAAAAAAATGTATTTGTCACAGACCTATTCTTTTTGTTTTCGAGACTTATTTAGTCTCGAAGGGGGGAAATATGTGGTATCTGGACAATTTATGACTTTGCTAATGGTTGCAAATGGTTTTAGAGGATGTTGACTCAGCTTAAGGGAAGCATCTGGAGAGCAGTTCTATAGGGGCACCCTAAAGCAGAGGAAGTCTGTTAGGTGGAGTCCTGGGATTGGTCTGTAGGGGAAAACACCCATATTAGGTTACATAGGATATATACTATGGTTTGGGACAAAGGACGGGGAGAATAACATATTAGAGATTGGAGCCGGTTATTCTCCAGATGTCTGCAGATGTCTGTAAATTGGCGCTGAGATCTTCAAATGAAATAAATAATTATAATCGAGGACAGTGTCAGCGGAATTCCTTGTTCTCACAGCATAATTAGCATCGTTTTCTCAACACTACACCCTGTTCTGAGCCAACTGCAATTTTCCTAAGTCCCTCTTTGTGGCACCTGACCACACTACTGAACAGTAGTCTAGTTGCGACAAAACTAGGGCCTGTAGGACCTGCCTTGTTGATAGTTTTGTTAAGAAGGCAGAGCAGCACTTTATTATGGACAGACGTCTCCCCATCTTAGCTACTGTTGTATCAATATGTTTTGACCATGACAGTTTACAATCCAGTGTTACTCCAAGCAGTTTAGTCACCTAAACTTGCTCAATTTCCACATTATTCATTGCGAGATGTAGCTGAGGTTTAGGGTTTAGTGAATGATTTGTCCCAAATACAATGCTTTTAGTTTAGTTTAGGAAATATTTAGGACTAACGTATTCCTTGCCACCCATTCTGAAACTAATTGTAGATCTTTGTTAAGTGTTGCAGTCATTTCAGTTGCTGTAGTAGCTGATGTGTATAGTGTTGAGTCATCTACATACATAGACACATTAGCACGCTAGCCATAGTGTGTATTTTTCCTTCAAATTAGTGGATTCGGTATTTCAGCCACACCCAATGCTGACAGGTGTATAAAATCAAGCACACAGCCATACAATCTCCAAACACAAACATTGGCAGTAGAATGGCCTTACTGAAGAGCTCAGTGACTTTCAACGTGGCACTGTCATAAGATGCCACCTTTCCAACAAGTCAGTTAATCAAATTTCTGCCCTGCTAGAGCTTTCCTGGTCAACTGTAAGTGCTGTTATTGTGAAGTGGAAACATCTAGAAGCAACAATGGCTCAGCCGTGAAGTGGTAGGCCACACAAGCTCACAGAACGGGACTACCAAGTGCTGAAGCACGTAGCGCGTAAAAATCGTCTGTCCTCGGTTGCAACACTCACTACCAAGTTCCAAACTGCCTCTGGAAGCAACATCAGCACAATAACTGTTCGTCGTGAGCTTCATGAAATGGGTTTCCATGGCCGAGTAGTCACACACAAGCCTAAGATCACCATGCGCAATGCAAAGCCGGAGTGGTGGGAAGCTCGCCGCCATTGGACTCTGGAGCAGTGGAAATGCGTTCTCTGGAGTGATGAATGCTTCACCATCTGGCAGTCCGACGGACGAATCTGGGTTTGGCGGATGCCAGGAGAACGCTACCTGCCCGAATGCATAGTGCCAACTGTAAAGTTTGGTGGAGGAGGAATAATGGTCTGGGGCTGTTTTTCATGGTTTGGGCTAGGCCCCTTAGTTCCAGTGAACGGAAAACATAACGCTACAGCATACAATGGCATTCTAGATGATTCTGTGCTTCCAACTTTGTGGCAACAGTTTGGGGAAGGCCCTTTCCTGTTTCAGCATGACAATGCCCCCGCGCACAAAGCAAGGTCCATACTGAAATGGTTTGTCGAGATTGGTGTGGAAGAACTTGACTGGCCTGCACAGAGCCCTGACCTCAACCCTATTGAACAACTTTGGGATGAATTGGAATGCCGACTGCGAGCCAGGCCTAATTGCCCAACATCAGTGCCCGACCTCACTAATGCTCTTGTGGCTGAATGGAAGCATGTCCCTGCAGCAGTGTTCCAACATCTAGTGGAATGCCTTCCCAGAAGAGTGGAGGCTGTTATAGCAGCAAAGGGGGGAACAACTCCATATTAATGCCCATGATTTTGGAATGAGATGTTCGACGAGCAGGTGTCCACATACTTTTGGTCATGTAGTGTAGGTCTACCATTGGAAAATATGGCCTTCTCATGAGCTGTTTGTCGTGGATCATCATTATCCCAAGTCATCCTATAATTAATGTGGCCAACCATATGCTCACACATGCCCAGTTATTCAGGCAAGCTTACGTGCGCTCTGCCTTCTCACCTCTCCGATCAGCCTTGTGCATCTTGAACAAAGAACGCTTCAATAGAACATGTTTTTCATTGGTTGTCAATGTTTTATTGTTGGAGGGACAGGGAAAAAATATTTCTGAAAGTGATCCAAACGATAGCCCTCGTTATCGTTCTGCACCCTTTTTGTAGTTATCGTTGTAGTGTGAACGCTCCTGTTCACTTGAATTAGAACTATTTTTATTTTAGAACTGCCAAAAATGCACAGTCAAAGAGGAGAATAATTATTATTTCAAGGAAACTTAAAAAAAGTAATATTATAGAGGCATACTAAGACAAAAGAAATGTGACACAGTGTGCAAATGATAACACATTAGTGCAGGAAATGAAGAAATTGAATAAAATGCTGGAAGTGAATGCTGGAATTAAACAATTAACTGTGCAAATGAGCAAAAGCTGAGTGCATTAAGGAAATACACGCCTGGCTCATATAGAAGCCTGTCTCTAATAAGCGCCTGTAGTGTTAAGTGATTTAAGCAAATAAACACCCCGGGCTATTAATTGAAGTTGTAAGGTATTTAATCTCAGAGGCTATACCAAGGCAGGAGATAGAAACACAATCATGTATTGATAAACAAAATATTGAACAACAATTCGTATTTCTCATAGAATTTTGGCCTGTATGCATTTATTTTTAAATTGTGTTCATTTTTTTAAATGTGTTCATTTGCCGGGTCATTCCTACTATGCTGTGCCATTTGGACCTCAAAACATTTTTATTTATATTTTTTTGTATTCTATCAGAAAACTGAGTTTGGCCAATATGTTTTTTGGTGTATTTTCCAATTTGACCCATTGACTTTTTCCACATTTTGCTACGTTACAGCTTTATTCTAAAATTGATTAAATCAGTCTGCACACAATACCCAATAATAAAAAAGCAAAAACAGGTTTTTAGAAAATTCTGCAAATGTATAAAAAATGTACAACTCAAATATCACATTTACATAAGTAATCAGACCCTTTACTCAGTACTTTGTTGAAGCGCCTTTGGCAGCGATTACAGCCTCGAGTCTTTTTGGGTATGACGCTACAAGCTTGACGCTACAAGCTTGGCACACCTGTATTTGGGGAGTTTCTCCCATTCTTCTCTGCAGATGCTCTCAAGCTTTGTCAGGTTGATGGGGAGCGTCGCTGCACAGCTATTTTCAGGTCTCTCCAGAGATGTTAGATCGGGTTCAAGTCCGGGCTCTGGCTGGGCCACTCAAGGACATTCAGAGACCTGAAGCCACTCCTAATAATAATAATATTGGAAAATATTACATCGAACATCTCATTCCAATTATAATAATACATTGCTGGATAATGTAATACAACTGTTGAGCAGATAACATAATATTTGTTTACATAATATAATAACTTGATACATTAATTAGTTAGTTATAATGTAGTTATAATTTTATCAGTTCAATAACGTTTTGACCTGTCAATGTCAAATAAATGTTATGTTGCTTAGTGTGCAGAATAGTACAAATTAATAAGAAATTATATAAGTATATAAGTAGTACAAATGAATTTAGCACCAATTCAAAAGTTACATTTGTACAGTCACAGTTCACATAACACTGTTTGAAAAAAAGGTCAATTAGAACTGTAATGCACAACCTGGTAATAAGGAATCCCTATCACCAGTTGCAATACCTCTGATTTCAGTCTGGTCTCATAGACTAGACGTAACATATTAAAATACATCCGGGACACTCAAATTAGTATGATATGTTACGTTTGGCATGGTTACATAAGAGAGAATGTTACTTAAGGCAAAAAAACGAAAGGAGGGTGGTTGGTCGGGCGTATAACGCAAATGTCTAGTAACCCAAAAGTTGTCTGGACAACTTTAGCGTTTTAAATAATTAGCAACATTTCAACTACTTTTTAGCTACTTTTCAACTACTTAGCATGTTAGCTAACCCTTCCCCTAACCCTAACCTTAACCCTTTTAGCTAACCCTAACCTCAACCCTTTAACCTAACTCCTAACCTTAACCCAACCCCTAACCCGTAGCCTAGCTAACGTTAGCATTAGCCACCTAGCCACCTAGCTAACGTTAGCATCAACTAATTAGAATTTGTAACATATCATACGTTTTGAAAATGTATAACATATTGTACGAATTGCAATTCGTAACATAACATTTGAATTGTAATTCGTAACATATCATACTAAATGGAATGTCGCAGATTTATGTACATAATAATACGAAATTCTCTGAGACCAGGTTGCTGCTTTTAAAGTCACTTTAAGTGTCTTTTACTTTCTGCCTCTGACATCAGAGAATGCAGGGCTGGTGTGTGTGTGTCTCTATAAAGTGCTTGCCATTTCCACATTTGTGACAGCAGTCATGCTCTGTGAGTGTCTCTGTGAATTTGGGACCCTCTGGGTGCTGGTTGCCGTTGGCTACCTGGTAGGGTCCCAGGCATTCCGTGGATCTGGTAGCAGGAGGGGGAATATGATGGCCGCTCTTTCCCCACCCTCATTTTCTCCTATGTCTCCTTAGAAAGGAACAGAGGAGAGGAGAGGGCATATATGATGTAATAACTTGGTGTGAATCAAACTTTTAGAAACAAAAACAAAACCGCTAACTAATCGTTTTTTCACCATTCATTTTTCCATCTGGGATTTTAGAACTACTTCATATAAGGTCTGTGTTTTGTGTAGACTTACCCTGGCGTGATGTTTTGATAACCGCGCAAATCTCTTTCAGACAAGTTCACTTTTATCAATAATTATCATTGCGAATATTGTAGAGTAAATTGAGGCGAATATATTTATATTACTCACAGTGTCCGATACAGAATTACACGGCTATCAAAATGTCATGACAAGGTAAGCCTACACAAAACACACAATTCAGTTGATTTTTTTGTAAAATTCACAATGTGAAAAATGAATGGCGGAAAAACCATTGGAACCATTTTCGTGTTTTTATGGGTATTATGACGTGTCCACTGTGGCGGACTATTCTTCTCACTTCTATGAGATTGCTGAGGCATTGTTGTTTCTCTGTCGCCATGGTGATTCTGACCCAGCTTTTCAAGCCTCCTTTCAGTGCTGCTATTTTATTCTTCTTCTTGCGCACTTAATTTTGCTGGAGGGAAGAAGCAGCTACTGTACAGGAATAGCACCAAACTTTCTGACCGATATTACAGGGATCACATAATGTTTAGTTTATGCAGTGGCTGTGGTTCCGTAACTTCCTCGAATTCCCCACCTGAAAAAAGATATGTAAAATTGTTACTTGTCTGCCTCCTGCTTATGTTTTTGATATTTGTAATATTGTAGCTTAGATATACACTGGGGGAAAAAAGTATTTAGTCAGCCACCAATTGTGCAAGTTCTCCCACTTAAAAATATGAGAGAGGCCTGTAATTTTCATCATAGGTACACGTCAACTATGACAGACAAAATGAGGAAAATAAAATCCAGAAAATCACATTGTAGGATTTTTAATGAATTGATTTGCAAATTATGGTGGAAAATAAGTATTTGGTCAATAACAAAAGTTTCTCAATACTTTGTTATATACCCTTTGTTGGCAATGACACAGGTCAAACGTTTTCTGTAAGCCTTCACAAGATTTTCACACACTGTTGCTGGTATTTTGGCCCATTCCTCCATGTAGATCTCCTCTAGAGCAGTGATGTTTTGGGGCTGTCGCTGGGCAACACGGACGTTCAGCTCCCTCCAAAGATTTTCTATGGGGTTGAGATCTGGAGACTGGCTAGGCCACTCCAGGACCTTGAAATGCTTCTTACGAAGCCACTCCTTCGTTGCCCGGGCGGTGTGTTTGGGATCATTGTCATGCTGAAAGACCCAGCCACGTTTCATCTTCAATGCCCTTGCTGATGGAAGGAGGTTTTCACTCAAAATCTCACAATACATGGCCCCATTCATTCTTTCCTTTACACGGTTCAGTCGTCCTGGTCCCTTTGCAGAAAAACAGCCCCAAAGCATGATGTTTCCACCCCCATGCTTCACAGTAGGTATGGTGTTCTTTGGATGCAACTCAGCATTCTTTGTCCTCCAAACACGACGAGTTGAGTTTTTACCAAAAAGTTATATTTTTGTTTCATCTGACCATATGACATTCTCCCAATCCTCTTCTGGATCATCCAAATGCACTCTAGCAAACTTCAGACGGGCCTGGACATGTACTGGCTTAAGCAGGGGGACACGTCTGGCACTGCAGGATTTGAGTCCCTGGCGGCGTAGTGTGTTACTGATGGTAGGCTTTGTTACTTTGGTCCCAGCTCTCTGCAGGTCATTCACTAGGTCCCCCCGTGTGGTTCTGGGATTTTTGGGACATCGTTCTTGTGATCATTTTGACCCCACGGGGTGAGATCTTGCGTGGAGCCCCAGATCGAGGGAGATTATCAGTGGTCTTGTATGTCTTCCATTTCCTAATAATTGCTCCCACAGTTGATTTCTTCAAACCAAGCTGCTTACCTATTGCAGATTCAGTCTTCCCAGCCTGGTGCAGGTCTACAATTTTGTTTCTGGTGTCCTTTGACAGCTCTTTGGTCTTGGTCATAGTGGAGTTTGGAGTGTGACTGTTTGAGGTTGTGGACAGGTATCTTTTATACTGATAACAAGTTCAAACAGCTGCCATTAATACAGGTAACGAGTGGAGGACAGAGGAGCCTCTTAAAGAAGAAGTTACAGGTCTGTGAGAGCCAGAAATCTTGCTTGTTTGTAGGTGACCAAATACTTATTTTCCACCATAATTTGCAAATAAATTCATTAAAAATCCTACAATGTGATTTTCTGGAGAAAAAAAATCTCAATTTGTCTGTCATAGTTGACGTGTACCTATGATGAAAATTACAGGCCTCTCTCATCTTTTTAAGTGGGAGAACTTGCACAATTGGTGGCTGACTAAATACTTTTTTTCCCCACTGTACTGTCATACCCTAAATCACTGGCTCTTCCCTATAACATTTTGACAGTGTTGGGGAGTATTGAACTCCGTGTAGTTCAACTAGTAATTTGACTACATTTTGCAGTATCTTAGTGGTAGTTTAACTCAATTAAAATATTGGTAGTGTTTTCAGCAGTTAATAACTTGTTTGCTATGTAGCAGTGTAGCTAACTACTAGAACTACACACTACTTTCTTGGCAAAAATAAAATATGGGTGAAGTAGGCAAGAATTTTCTTTCTTTTTCGGCATCAGACCTGCCTAATTCTCACTTGAAACATAGTTTTTGTATTTAATAGGCTAAATTACACATTATGTTGACATATGAATCTGTTTTTGCAATTTGTAGTCTATGACATTTCAGATTTAGATATTATAATGTATTGCCATGTAGGTGGTTCTCTGTAGCTCAATTGGTAGAGCATGGCGCTTGTAACACCAGGGTAGTGGGTTCGATCCCCGGGACCACCCATACGTAAAAATGTATGCACATGATTGTAAGTCGCTTTGGATAAAAGCATCTGCTAAATGGCATATTATTATTTAGTTTGGATGTAACTCGTTTTTCTAAGTATATTTTTCTTAAGGGTAGCTTTAGTGTAGCTTAACTTCTTCCAGAGTGAAGTAATTGGTAGCTTGGTAAACTATATTTTCAGAGTAGCTTCCCCAACATTGCATTTTGAAATGTTTATTCAAATCGCACCAAAATGGGCTGTCCATCAGATAATGTAAGCTGCATGCAGGTAAACTGTGGGACTCTTATTATTGACCAGTGAAATTAGATACTCTTGCATTTGCTGCTCTCTGGTGGACAGACTATGTCAGTGCAAGTACCACACATTGACTATAATAGATAAAGACTGTGTAAGAACCTTTTCGACGTTATGACTACCAGTTTGAAGTATCTTCTTTAACTCCAGGTTGGCTTGTTTGTAGCTTTTGGATGTAGACTGCAATAAATAAATGGCCTAACTGTGTGTGGGGGGGAACAAATACCAAATATTATTTTTTACATCGCTATCTTGTATATATTCCACATAGAAAAAGGTAGACATTCTATAGCCTGGGGACTGCCATGTGAAGCAATAGCCCTGACTACTCAAACCATGAGCAGCAGGAAAGGCAGCACCAGGCCAGGGTTGGAGGCGTAGCTGAACACCTTCCCTAACCAGGCTGGGAAATCAGATTCCAGTGCGCGTGTGTGTGTGTACGTGCATATGTGTCTGCATGTTTCCATGCATATCTTGTCATATACAGAATACAGGTGTTTCTCTGTTACCTGAAGGGGCCACAGTGGAATGAGGGGGGATGGTGACTATGGTGTAGATGGCGGGCAGCGTTCAGAGGAAGAGGATGACCAGTAGCATAGCCATGTAGAAGTTATTGGAGCCTGAGGCCTTGAACACCCTCTCCTAGGGAACGTTACAGCACATGACGGCCCAGCACTGCAGGTACATTGTCACATGCAGTCTCAACCAGTGGTGTAAAATACTTAAGTAAAAATACTTTAAAGTACTACTTAAGTATTTTTGGGGGGTATCTGTACTTTACTTTACTATTTCTATTTTGGACTACTTTTACTTTTACTTCACTACATTCCTAAAGAAAATAATGTACTTTTTACTCCATACATTTTCCCTGACACCCAAAAGTGCTTGTTACATTTTGAATGTTTAGCAGAACAGGAAAATGGTCCAGTTCACGCTCTTATCAAGAGAACACATACGTGGTCATCCCTACTGCCTCTGATCTGGAGGACTCACTAAACACAAATGCAACATTTGTAAATTATGTTGGAGTGTGTCCCTGGCTATCCATAAATGTTAAAAACAAGAAAATGGAGCCGTCTGCTTTGCTTAATATAAGGAATTTGAAATTATTTATACTTTTACTTATACTTTTGATACTTAAGTATAATTTAGCAATTACATTGACTTTTGATACTTAAGTATATTTAAAACCAAATACATTTAGACTTTTACTCAAGTAGTATTTTACTGGGTGACTTTTACTTTTACTTGAGTCTTTTTCTATTTAGGTATCTTTACTTTTACTCAAGTATGACAATTGGGTACTTTCTCCACCACTGGTCTCAACACGTTCAGAGCAGGCAGGCATGGCACATAGAACGCACCCATCCTAACAGAGAGAGAGAAAGAGGGCAATGAGAGTGGTTAAACAAGAAAATAGGAGATCATTAACCATTTTGACACAACCACATATTAGTTCCACTTCTTTACTTTAAACCGGCCTAAAAAGTTTATTCCACTGAAATGCAGTGCCTTCAGAACGTATTCACATCCCTTGACTTTTTCCACATTTTGTTGCCTTACAGCCGGAATTTAAACTGGATTAAATAGAGATTTTTTGTCACTGGCCTTAGGTTTTTCAAAGATTTTCAAATTCATTAAAAATGAAAAGCTGAAATGTCTTGAGCTGATAACTATTCAACCCATTTGTTATGGCAAGGCTAAATAAATTCAAGAGTAAACATTTGCTTAACAAGTCACATAATAAGTTGCTTGGACTCTGTGTGCAATAATAGTGTTTAACATGATTTTTGAATGACTTCCTCATCTCTATACCCCACACATACAGATAATTGTAAGGTCCCTCAGTCGAGCAGTGAATTTAAACACAGGTTCAACCACAAAGATAAGGGAGGTTTTCCAATGCCTCGCAAAGAAGGGCACCTATTGGTAGATGGGTAAAAAAAAAAGTAGACATTGAATATCCCTTTGAGCATGATGAAGTTATTAATTACACTTTGGATGGTGTATTAATACACCCAGTCATTCCAAAGATACAGGTGTCCTTCCTAACTCAGTCGCAGAAGAGGAAGGAAACCACTCAGGGATTTCACCATGACATGCTGACCAGACCGGACGCGTCGCGTGTGCGAGCGTTGCAAAATAAATGTACTGTTGGGTTCTATTTTTCTCATAATTGGATCTGTATGTGATGAATAACTTAGAAGGAATGCATTAATGAGGAGCATAGGTTTGTACTATACTGATATAAATTGTTTCACATAACAGGCTGTGATTCATGTAAGGAACGTTAGGGGAAGGATAGATAAGACTTGTATTTCTCACAGATACGAACACTGCTTCTTTGTGATCTGTGAACCTTCCAAGGACATGGGTACTGCAAAATAAGTGCTGACTCTACAGGTTCAACTTATGCCTGGGAACGGTGGAGCGCCAAGGGGTGGAGCGCCAAGGGGTTAGGACTAACCCGTGCGCCAACGGATTGGCTGAGTAAAGTCTAAACCACACTCAGTCCTTTACTCTGATTGGCCAACAGAAGAGGTGGGAACTCTCTGTCAGAGTATTTGAGAAAGTACCTGTAAACAATGGTTTAGTTCTCTGTCTACCCTGCGTGGTTTTTCAGGGAGCCCGTATACGAACCTTCATACTTATCATACATACATTTTGCATATAATAAATGTAGCTTGGATTGAATATCTCTTGATTATGTTTTCTCTTATTCCAATACCAGATTTGAATTACGCAATTTCTAACAGTACACATACATGTTATTCAATCATTGCACATCAGCGAGCGTCTGCGTGGCCAGGAGCTAAAATAGGACTCGGTTCTATTTGTGACGCTTGACGCGCTGCAAGTCCTGCCTCTCCCATCTCCTCATTGGTTTTTAGGAGCATATACCCACGTGGGTGATTGAAAGATGAACTGAGGTCCAGTTGGTGGTGGTAATGCATCTTAAAGTTGGTTGCCAACCGACATATAAAGTCCAAAGAAGAAGAAGAAGCCTGAAGGAAGCCTGAACTTGGTTTACTGTTTTATCTGTGGATTAATTGTTTGAGTTGAGGACCTTGTGCATTTCAGGTAAAATAACAACCCAATGTTTATATCCCAGGACAAATTAGTTAGCAACAGCTAGCTAGCTAGCTAAATTGCCATAAATGTTTAATGCTTTTCGACCTGTCCCCAAGTTAATATAGTTGGTTCAGAGTTCGTTTTGATATTTCAACCTGCGTGTCCTGATCTTGTCTGGTGTGGGAGGAAAAAATCGACATACGCGCTTGCGGTCTGGTCAGCATGTGAGGCCAATGGTGACTTTAAAACAGTTAGAGTTTAATGGCTTTGATAGGAGAAAACTGAGGATGGATAAACAACATTGTAGTTACTCCACAATACTAACCTAATTGACAGTGTGAAAAGAAGGAAGCCTGTACAAGGCACAAATACTGCAAACATTTTTGGCAAAGCAATTCACTTTTTTTCTTGAATACAAAGTGTTATGTTTGGGGCAAATCCAATACAACACATTACTGAGTACCACTCTCCATATTTTCAAGCATAGTGGTGGCTGCGTCATGTTATGGGTATGCTTGTAATCGTTAAGGATTGGGGAGTTTTTCAGGATAAAAAATAAATTGAATGGAGCTAAGCACAGGCAAAATCCTAGAGGAAAACCTGGTTCAGTCTGCTTTCCATCAGACACCGGGAGATGAATTCACCTATCAATAACCTAAAACACAAGGCTAAATCTACACTGGAGTTGCTTACCAAGAAGACAGTGAATGTTTCTGAGTGGCGAGTTACAGTTTTGACTTAAATTTGCTTGAAAATCTATGGAAAGACCTGAAAATGGTTGTCTAGCAATGATCAACAATCAATTTGACAGAGCTTGAAGAATTTTGAAAAGAATAATGGGCAAATGTTGCACAATCCAGGTGTGGAAAGCTCTTAGAGACTTACCCTGAAAGACCCACAGCTATAATCACTGCCAAAGGTATTTCGAACATGTATTGAATACTTATGTAAATGCATATTCAATAAATTTGCAAAAAAAACTACAAATATGTTTTCATTTTGTCATTATGGGGTAGGTATTGTGTGTAGATGGGTGACAACAAAATGGCTGTAACACAACCAAATGTGGAATAAGTCAAGGGGTATGAATACTTTCTGAAGGCACTGTATCTGATGCTGTCTGGCCAAAAAGAGTATGGCATGTCAAACTATTTTTTGTCCAGACAGCATCAGGTACATGGGCTATATATAGTAAGACAGAGGGGCGCTGTTTCACTCGTTCGGATGCTTTCTCCAGTGAGATAGTTTCAGCCACTTGTGAATTGAAGGAAAGTTGGCGGGTGCACTGTTCGGATGCTGGAATTATTTTGATGAGCGTGTGAAGGTAACCTACTTTTTGAAGTGATTTGTTTGACAATCAGATGAAAACAGACTGGCCTCTGCCTGAGGCCTCCAAATCACTAAGTCTGCCCCTGACCATGTTCACCTGAGAGGCATTAACACATATAAAGTACAGTATACTGTATGAAAAATGTATGCACTCACTAACTGTAAGTCGCTCTGGATAAGAGCGTCTGCTAAATGACTCAAATGTAAATGTATACTTTCATTTACACCTATCAGACCTGGGTTCAAATACTATTTCAAATATCTCACATACATTCGAAGTAAGTCGTCAGATATATTTTATTTGAAAAGTTAAGTAGTGGCCTCCCGAGTGGCGCAGCGGTGTTCGATCCCAGGCTGTGTCACAGCCGGCCGTGACTGGGAGACCCATGAGGCGGCGTACAATTGGCCCAGCGTTGTCTGGGTTAGGGGAGTTTCCTTGTCCCATCGCGCTTTAGCGACTCCTTGTGGCGGGCCGGGCGCCTGCAAGCTGATTTCGGTCACCAGTTGTACGGTGTTTCCTCTGACACATTGGTGCGGCTGGCTTCCGGGTTAAGCGAGCAGTGTGTCAAGAAGCAGTGCGGCTTGGCAGGGTCGTGTGTCGGAGGACGCATGGCTCTCGACCTTTGCCTCTCCTGAGTCCGTACGGGAGTTGCAGTGATGGGACAAGACTGTAACTACCAATTGGGGAGAAAAAGGGTAACAAAAAAAAGAGAAGACAAGTAGTTTAATAATTGAATGTACAGTTGAAGTCGGAAGTTTACATAAACTTAGGTTGGAATCATTAAAACTCGTTTTTTAACCACTCTACCAATTTCTTGTTAACAAGCTATAGTTTTGGCAAGATGGTTAGGACATCTACTCTGTGCATGACACAAGTAATTTTTCCAACAACTGTTTACAGACAGATTATTTCACTTAATTCACTGTATCACAATTCCAGTGGGTCAGACGTTTACATACACTAAATTGATTGTGCCTTTAAACAGCTTGGAAAATTCCAGAAAATGATGTCATGGCTTTAGAAGCTTCTGATAGGCTAATTGACATAATTTGAGTCAATTGGAGGTGTACCTGTGGATGTATTTCAAGGCCTACCTTCAAACTCAGTGCCTCTTTGCTTGACATCATGGGAAAATCAAAAGAAATCAGCCAAGACCTCAGAAAAAAAATTGTAAACCTCCACAAGTCTGGTTCATCCTTGGGAGCAATTTCCAAATGCCTGAAGGTACCACGTTCATCTGTACAAACAATAGTAGGCAAGTATAAACACCATGGGACCACGCAGCCGTCATAGCGCTCAGGAAGGAGACGCGTTCTGTCTCCTAGAAATGAACGTACTTTGGTGCGAAAAGTGCAAATCAATCCCAGAACAACAGCAAAGGACCTTGTGAAAATGCTGTAGGAAACAGGTACAAAAGTATCTATATCCACAGTAAAACGAGTCCTATATCGACATAACCTGAAAGGCCGCTCAGCAAAGAAGAAGCCACTGCTCCAAAACCGCCATAAAAAAGCCAGACTACGGTTTGCAACTGCACATGGGGACAAAGATCGTACTTTTTGGAGAAATGTCCTCTGGTCTGATGAAACTAAAATAGAACTGTTTGGCCATAATGACCATCGTTATGTTTGGCGGAAAAAGGGGGTGGCTTGCAAGCCGAAGAACACCATCCCAACCATGAAGCACGGGGGTGGCAGCATCATGCTGTGGGGGTGTTTTGCTGCAGGAGGGACTGGTGCACTTCACAAAATAGATGGCATCATGAGGAAGGAAAATTATGTGGATATATTGAAGCAACATCTCAAGATATCGCAATGGGTCTTCCAAACGGACAATGACCCCAAGCGTACTTCCAAAGTTGTGGCAAAATGGTTTAAGAACAACAAAGTCAAGGTATTGGAGTGGCAATCACAAAGCCCTGACTTCAATCCTATAGAAGATTTGTGGGCAGAACTGAAAAAGCGTGTGCAAACAAGAAGGCCTGCAAACCTGACTCAGTTACACCAGCTCTGTCAGGAGGAATGGGCCAAAAATCACCCAACTTATTGTGGGAAGCTTGTGGAAGGCTACCTGAAACGTTTGACCCAAGTTGAACAATTTAAAGGCAATGCTACCAAATACTAATTGAGTGTATGTAAACTTCTGACCCACTGGGAATGTGATGAAAGAAAGAAAAGCTTAAATAAATCATTCCCTCTACTATTATTCTGACATTTCACATTCTTAAAATAAAGTGGTGATCCTAACTGACCTAAGACAGGGAATGTTTACTAGGATTAAATGTCAGGAATTGTGAAAAACGTGTTTAAAAGTATTTGGCTAAGGTGTATGTAAACTTCCGACTTCAACTGTATTTGAAATACTCAAATGCATTGACTCAAGTACACTCTCATGCATTTAACCCAGGTATTTGACAATGCTGTCAAATACAATTTGGCAGACTATTTGGATTTTACAAATGACCATTCAAATACTTGTTTTGGGCTGTGTACTTGAAAATATTGAAATACACAGACATTTTTTTAAATACCAGATACTCAAATACACATGTATTTTAACCCAGGTCTGACACCTATAGAGCTCACCAGCTTGTAGTCCTAAAACCTGGAAATAAGTTGCCTCTGGTTCGTTCAGCCATTCCTATAGGAGAAATTAATGGGGAAAGAAAAGGGTTTTGGGATATACGCCGAAAATAAGGTCTGAGGTAAACACAGGCTTAGGAGATCTTATACAGTGAGGGAAAAAAGTATTTGATCCCCTGCTGATTTTGTACATTTGCCCACTGACAAAGAAATGATCAGTCTATAATTTTAATGGTAGGTTTATTTGAACAGTGAGAGACAGAATAACAACAACAAAATCCAGAAAAAAACGCATGTCAATAATGTTATAAATTGATTTGCATTTTAATGAGGGAAATAAGTATTTGACCCCTCTGCAAAACATGACTTAGTACTTGGTGGCAAAACCCTTGTTGGCAATCACAGAGGTCAGACGTTTCTTGTAGTTGGCCACCAGGTTTGCACACATCTCAGGAGGGATTTTGTCCCACTCCTCTTTGCAGATCTTTTCCAAGTCATTAAGGTTTCGAGGCTGACGTTTGGCAACTCGAACCTTCAGCTCCCTCCACAGATTTTCTATGGGATTAAGGTCTGGAGACTGGCTAGGCCACTCCAGGACCTTAATGTGCTTCTTCTTGAGCCACTCCTTTGTTGCCTTGGCCGTGTGTTTTGGGTCATTGTCATGCTGTAATACCCATCCACAACCCATTTTTCAATGCCCTGGCTGAGGGAAGGAGGTTCTCACCCAAGATTTGATGGTACATGGCCCCGTCCCTTTGATGCAGTGAAGTTGTCCTGTCCCCTTAGCAGAAAAACACCCCCAAAGCATAATGTTTCCACCTCCATGTTTGACGGTGGGGATGGTGTTCTTGGGGTCGTAGGCAGCATTCCTCCTCCTCCAAACACGGCGAGTTGAGTTGATGCCAAAGAGCTCCATTTTGGTCTCATCTGACCACAATACTTTCACCCAGTTCTCCTCTGAATTATTCAGATGTTCATTGGCAAACTTCAGACAGGCATGTATATGTGCTTTCTTGAGCAGGGGGACCTTGCGGGCGCTGCAGGATTTCAGTCCTTCACGGCATAGTGTGTTACCAATTGTTTTCTTGAGATCATTGACAAGATCCTCCCGTGTAGTTCTGGGCTGATTCCTCACCGTTCTCATGATCATTGCAACTCCACGAGGTGAGATCTTGCATGGAGCCCCAGGCCGAGGTAGATTGACAGTTATTTTGTGTTTCTTCCATTTGCGAATAATCGCACCAACTGTTGTCACCTTCTCACCAAGCTACTTGGCGATGGTCTTGTAGCCCATTCCAGCCTTGTGTAGGTCTACAATCTTGTCCCTGACATCCTTGGAGAGCTCTTTGGTATTGGCCATGGTGGAGAGTTTGGAATCTGATTGATTGATTGCTTCTGTGGACAGGTGTCTTTTATACAGGTAACAAGCTGAGATTAGGAGCACTCCCTTTAAGAGTGTGCTCCTAATCTCAGCTCGTTACCTGTATAACAGACACCTGGGAGCCAGAAATCTTTCTGATTGAGAGGGGGTCAAATACTTATTTCCCTCATTAAAATGCAAAACAATGTATAAATTTTTGACATGCGTTTTTCTGGATTTTGTTGTTGTTATTCTGTCTCTCCCTGTTCAAATAAACCTACCATTAAAATTATAGACTGATCATTTCTTTGTCAGTGGGCAAACTTACAAAATCAGCAGGGGATCAAATACTTTTTTCCCTCACTGTACGTTTTGTTCTATGAGATAATATCAGTCAGTTAACATGACCTTTACGAATTATGAAGCCTTTTTGTGATTTATGTGCTTTTTTTAATGACATAAATGCTTAAAAATGCACAAAAAGTGACGTTAGCTGATTCAAATGATCTCATAGCACAAAATGTATAATATATCCTAAGCCTGTGTTTACCATAGACCTTATTTTTGGAATTTATCCAAAAACCCTAAAAAAAACTCCATTCATTTTCCCATAGGCTTTGTCCAACAAACCATGGGGGAGTTAGTGCCTACAAAAATACACTATTGCTCTCTATACATGAATAAATTAATATACACTCAAACACAGAGACAAGCAGGAACATTTTGCATTAATAATTCAAATGGAACTGTAAACAGGCATTACCCAGGGATTATCACGAACAACTACCGGCTATAAACCAATCAGCATCCAGGATCCAAACAACCCGTTTTATAATTAGGCTAATTGTTTGCCAACATTTAATACAATGATTAACGACATGTTTTCATTAAAAACATTATTTTAATGAGTAAATTTGTTTTATTTTTGAGGACCACTTTTAGGACCAATGAGAGTAGTAATCATACAGGTACTCAAGTCCTTATCACTACCATGTAGCTGTAGGCCACAGTTCCCATGGCAACCAGGAAGTAGGAGAGGGGCATGCAGAACTTGAGCCATCCAATGGCGCGCTGGCTTTTGAATTAGCCATAGAAGAGTACAGAATACTGGGCGTAGCCCTGGGACACACAAATATGATTCAGATTTCAATTAGTAGTAACAACTTCTCGACAACTTAAAAAACAAAGCACGCACACTGTGTGGCGCACACACACGAAGAGTCATGTTAGTGGTAACGTTTCACAGTGAACACATTACACAAGTGAAACATTTTTTGAATGACCCCCAAAGTCCCATAAGACAGCAAAGTATATGGCTTTGGCTTCCTCCGCTCTAGTGACAGTCTTTCTGGGCATGCTACCATACAGCCTGCCTATCAGAGACAGAAATAAATAAAGTTACAGTTACAGTATCTGTAGGTCCTTGAGGTGCTACAAGAGCCTGGGGCCTCATTTATAAATAAATACAAAATATTAGTTTTTATACTAAATGTATGTGTATGATCAAATATGAGGAAATTTGGTTTATATCATGTCTACACCCAAGTGGTCCTCTGTAGCTCAATTGGTAGAGCATGGCGCTTGTAATGCCAGGGTAGTGGGTTCGATCCCCGGGACCACCCATACGTAAAAATGTATGCACACATGACTAAGTTGCTTTGGATAAAAGTGTCTGCTAAATGGCATATTATTATAAGTCACACAAAAAACTGGCCCCAATTCTGAGTTGAAGATGAAGTGTGCTCTTACCTCTGGGACCAGGCCAAATGTCAGCTTCTTACCTGTGGCACCATGACCAGGCCAAATGTCAGCTTCTTACCTGTGGCACCATGACCAGGCCAAATGTCAGCTTCTTACCTGTGGCACCATGACCAGGCCAAACGTCAGCCCAAACAGGATAATGTTGATGCCATACATCCACCTCAGGAATATGAAGTAGGAGGCAACCGAGGAGCCAAAATGGCCTGTAGGTGGCACAAAAACACAGTCATGGTACTGTGTTTCTTCACACTGAGGAGAATGAGTTAAAGCAGGGGTTCACAGAGTGACTTACAAAGACTCCAAGGAGGTCGGCAAGAGGATTCTCAACAGTGATACCCAAATTAGGAGGGTGAAACAGGGGATAAATTAGGAGGGAAGTTGCAACAAAATGACATTCAGGGAGCCCAAACAAAACCTTGCAGGGACACCAAAGACAGGGAGAGGTAAGAGACATACTTACTCTCAATCTCTTTGATTTTCATCTCCCATGGAATGCAAGCAGTTTTTACGTTTTCAAAGTTACTGTTACCGGTACTACTCAAATAACCATAATTATTTTTGCACCATACACCATGCTCTGGATTACTCTGTGCATCTCCAACATCCTAAACAAGCTCCCTGGTCCCTTCTTTTTCTCATATTTTTTCCTCTTCCCCTCGGCATCCCCATCCTCCTCTCCTACAACCTCAAAGAAAATCAAATCAAAGAAAATCAAACCTCCATCTCTTCTTGCGCCAGTTTTCTGGTCCTTTCATTCCTGGAATTCTTTGGATTTCTGCCAACCGTGTCATTCTTTACTTCATCCTACCTCTCATCCTCTCCTCCTCTCATCATCTCATCATCTCATCCTCTCATCCTCTCAATCTCATCATCTCATCCTCTCATAATCTCATCCTCTCATCATCTCATCATCTTATCATCTCATCATCTAATTCTCTCATCCTCTTTCCCTTTCCTCTCCTTATCCTTCTTTTCTTCCTCTCCTCTCTTTCTGGTCTGTCCTCCAATTCCTTTCATTCTCTTCCTGCACTGGAAGCTCTTCTTGCTCCATTTCTTATTTTATTTTCTTTCTCTCCTTATCTTTTGCCCTCTCCTGCCTCTCATCATAGTCAATAACTGTGTCCTCTTCATCAAAACAGAGATCTGGCAGTCGTCTTTATAATATTATAATCAAACAATAATATTATAATCAAACAATAATATGAAATCAAACAATAGAAAACAGGAAACAAATTAATTGGTATCTCCTGCCACCTGGAGTTTCATTGAAAATAAATTCACTGCAGGAATAAGATGAAAGAGAGGGAAAAGTAGGACACATGATCGTAATGGGACAGTAGGCAAGATAGAGATGCCAGTAGGTGACAGATATCTACTGCGACTCCTGTCCATGTTGGTTACTTTACTTTATCCCTTCACATACCACGCACCCTAGCTCTCTCCCTCCCTTTCTTCCCTCCCTCCCTCTCTCTCTATCTTCTCCTCCCTACTTCCATTCCTCCCTACCTCTCTCTTTCTCCCTCCCTCTCTCTCAGATGCAGGCTGCTGTCAGATATAGTCTGGTGGTAATTGGGGACACAGGTCGTGAGAGGTGGACCGAGGAGTGCACAGTGTAGTGTGACAAGGGTTAGGCAATAAGAGTGGACAGCAGAGATGAGTGTTTCCTGACTTGGACACAATGCCACATGTCAACACCTCCAGCAGCCCCTCTCTAGTATTCCCTAGCCAACCCAGCCCCTGATAAAAGCTTGCATACATAGAAATAGAATGACTAGAAATGTATACGTTTGTGTAAACCAGAGGGATTGACATCTTTGCCAAATCAGGTGACCTTCACTGGTTCAGAAGAGGAGAGACTGGTTGGAATTCATTCGCAGTGTATCTTCATTACGACCAACACATCTCCCTGCACAGTGTTTCGTATTGAACTCCTGAGTGGCGCAGTGGTCTAAGGCACTGCATTGCAGTGCTAACTGTGCCACTAGAGATCCTGGTTCGAATCCAGGCTCTGTCGCAGCCGGCCGCGACCGGGAGACTCATGGGCGGAGCACAATTGGCCCAGCGTCGTCCAGGGTAGGGGAGGGAATGGCCGGCCGGGATGTAGCTCAGTTGATAGAGCATGGCGTTTGCAACGCCAGGGTTGTGTCACGGTTTCGGCCAAGGCTGCTCCTCCTCCTGGTTCGGGCAGGCTTTGGCGGTCGTCGTCCCCGGAGTACTAGCTGCCACCGATCTATGTTTCATGTTCGTTTGGTTTTGTCTTGATGTTGTACACCTGTGTCTTGTTAGTCCTCGTTAGTGTCCTATTTAGTTCTCGTTGTGTGTGTTTGTCTTTGTGTGTGATTGCTCTTCTGTTTCGTGTTGGAGCTACGTACTTCCCTCCAGTGTTTTGGAGAGGTTTTTCGCATCTGTTAGTGCGCCGTTTGATTTGACGCCTGTGTGCGCCGTTATTTCGCCTTCGGGCTTATTGTGCTTATTTTCTACGTGAATATTGCACTAAAGTCTTTTGGACTGAGCTTCTGCGTCCTGCGCTTGATTCATGCACCACACCCACCTTCAGCACCCCTTGACAGAATCACACACCAAAATGGAATCAGCAGGATCTGCAGTTACGCCTGAGTCGCTCGAGGAGCATGTTCGCGGCCAAGATGACCAGATACGACAACTGGGGACCGCTCTACAGGACGTCATCAACACCCTGCACCGATGGGAGGCCAGCGGGGTACCCACACCTCCACCTACCCTGCCAACCCCATCGGCCGGTCCACCAGTCCCAGGTCCGGAACCCAGGGGGATTCGGCTCTCGCTCCCGAGAGCGTATGACGGAACAGCTGCCGGGTGTCAGGGGTTCCTCCTGCAGGTGGAGCTCTACCTGGCCACTGTACACCCGGTGCCCTCGGGACACGAGAGCGTTTCCGCCCTCATCTCCTGTCTCACGGGCAAGGCGTTGGAGTGGGCTAACGCCGAGTGGAGGAAGATGGACGCCAACACCATCTCCTACGCCGAGTTCCCCCGCAAAGCGGCGGGGGAGCGTCTAGTCCACCTGAGACAGGGGAGGAGGAGCGCACAGGCGTTTGCTCTAGAGTTCCGGACTCTAGCGGCGGACGCAGGGTGGAATGAACGGGCCCTCATCGACCATTTTCGATGTAGCCTACGGGAGGACGTTCAACGTGAGTTGGCCTGCAGGGATACCCATCTCACCTTCGACCAGTTGGTCGATATGTCCATCCGTCTGGACACCCTGCTGGCCACCCGTGGGACGTCCCGAGGGGGTCCGTCCATTCCGCCCTCCGGCACCTCCGAGCCGAGCCCTATGGAGCTCGGGGGTGCCGGCGCTAGAGAAAGGAGGAGGAGGAGCCCGAGGGGGCCTGTCTCCTGCACCAAGTGCGGTCGTGGAGGGCACACTGCGGCCAGGTGCTGGGGAGGGTTCTCCGGGGGAGAAGACGTCCCACTTACCCAGAGCTTTCTGTTGCGCACTTTTGTATACCTGTGTGTTTTCCACAGGTTGCACCTCATTCCCAGCATAAGGCGCTAGTAGATTCAGGCGCAGCTGGGAATTTTGTTGATCGGAAGTTTTGTTTAGATTTAGGGATCCCTCTCCTACCTGTTGACAAACCTTTTCCCGTTCATGCCTTAGATAGCCGCCCGTTGGGGTCGGGGTTGATTAGGGAGATCACAGCACCACTTAGGATGTGTGCGCAGGGGGTCATGAAGAGACTATACAGCTGTATCTGATCGACTCTCCTGCGTACCCAGTGGTGCTGGGAATTCCCCTGGTTAAGCACCCATAACCCTGCTATTTCGTGGCAACAGAGGGCTCTCGATGGGTGGTCTGCTCAGTGCGAGGGGCGATGTCTGGGTGTTTCCGTGGGGGCGACTTCGGTGGAAAGTCCAAACCAAGTGCCCGCACTGCACATTCCGCCTGAATATGGGGATTTAGCTCTTGTGTTTAGTAAAACTAGGGCGACGCAGTTGCCTCCTCATAGACAGGGGGATTGTGCGATTGATCTCCAGGCAGGAGCAGCGCTCCCACGGAGCCACGTGTATCCTTTGTCTCAAGAGGAGAGAAAAGCTATGGAGACTTACATAGCCGAATCTTTGAGACAGGGATACATTCGGCCCTCCACTTCTTCCGCCTCCTCGAGTTTCTTTTTTGTGAAGAAGAAAGATGGAGGGTTGCGCCCGTGCATTGATTACCGTGGTCTCAATCAGATTACTGTGAAATACAGTTATCCACTCCCTCTGATTGCGACCATGACAGAGTCATTGCATGGAGCGCGGTTTTTCACAAAATTGGATCTCAGGAGCGCGTATAACTTGGTGCGTATTAGGGAGGGCGATGAATGGAAGACAGCGTTTAGTACCACGTCAGGTCATTTCGAATATCTCGTCATGCCATATGGGTTGATGAATGCTCCATCAGTCTTCCAATCCTTCGTAGATGACATTTTCCGGGATATGCAGGGACAAGGGGTGGTTGTGTACATTGATGACATTCTGGTGTACTCGTCTACCCGAGCCGAGCATATAACCCTGGTGCGTCGTGTATTGAGGAGGCTGTTGGAGCACGACCTATATGTCAAGGCAGAGAAATGTCTGTTTTTCCAGGAGTCGGTCTCCTTTTTGGGTTATCGGTTGTCCGCGTCAGGGGGTGAGAATGGAGGTGGATCGTGTGTCCGCTGTGCGTAATTGGCAAACTCCAACCACTGTAAAAGAGGTGCATCAGTTCTTGGGCTTTGCGAATTACTACCGGAGGTTTATCCGGGGGTTTTGGACAGGTGGCAGCTCCCATCACGTCCCTTCTGAAAGGGGGGTCTGGTGCGCCTGCAGTGGTCAGCTGATGCGGACAGGGCCTTTAGGAGACTGAAGGACCTGTTTACGTCGGCTCCGGTGCTGGCGCATCCGGATCCCGCATTACCCTTTCAGGTTGAGGTAGACGCGTCTGAGGCTGGTATAGGGGCCGTTCTCTCTCAACGGTCCGGCACGCCACCTAAACTCCGCCCCTGTGCTTTTTACTCAAAAAAGCTCAGCCCGGCGGGAGCGTAACTATGACGTTGGGGACAGGGAGCTGTTAGCTGTAGTTCAAGCCCTTAAGGTGTGGAGGCATTGGCTTGAGGGGGCTCAACACCCTTTCCTCATTTTGACTGACCATCGGAACCTGGAGTACATCCGGGCAGCGAGGAGACTGAACCCTCGCCAGGCTCGATGGAGTATGTTTCTCACCAGGTTCGTATTTAAAATCACGTACATCCCTGGGTCCCAGAATGGTAAGGCAGATGCGCTGTCCCGGCGGTATGACACGGAGGAGAGGTCCGTTGAGCCTACTCCCATACTACCGGAGTCTTGCCTTGTGGCACCGGTGGTGTGGGAGGTCGATGCCGAAATCGAACGAGCGTTGCGTACCGACCCCAGCCCTCCACAGTGTCCTGAGGGTCGGAAGTACGTTCCGCTCGAGATTCGGGATTGACTCATTTACTGGGCTCACACGTCACCCTCCTCTGGACATCCGGGTATTGGCCGGACAGTGCATTGCCTTAGCACTAAATACTGGTGGCCCACTTTGGCTAGGGATGTGAGGGTTTATGTCTCCTCCTGCTCGGTGTGCGCCCAGTGTAAGGCGCCCCGACATCTGCCCAGGGGTAAGTTACAACCCCTGCCCGTTCCACAACGACCATGGTCCCACCTCTCGGTGGATTTTGTGACAGACCTTCCCCTCTCTCAGGGGAATACCACCATCCTGGTCGTTGTGGACCGGTTCTCTAAGGCCTGTCGTCTTCTCCCTATGTCGGGTCTTCCTACTGCCCTACAGACCGCTGAGGCCCTATTTACCCACGTCTTCCGGCATTACGGGGTACCCGAGGATATAGTGTCTGATTGAGGCCCCCAGTTTACCTCCCGTGTTTGGAGAGCGTTCATGGAGCGTTTGGGGGTCTCGGTTAGCCTTACCTCAGGGTACCACCCGGAGAGTAACGGGCAGGTAGAACGTGTCAACCAGGATGTGGGTAGGTTTCTGAGGTCGTATTGCCAGGGCCGGCCGGAGGAGTGGGCACGGTACATTCCCTGGGCCGAGATGGCCCAGAACTCTCTCCGCCACTCCTCTACCAACCTAACCCCCTTCCAATGTATGTTAGGTTACCAGCCGGTTCTGGCACCTTGGCAGCAGAGCCAGATCGAGGCCCCTGCGGTGGATGATTGGATGAGGCGCTCGGAAGAGACGTGGAACGCTGCCCACGTCCACCTGCAGCGGGCCGTCCCTTCGTCACAAGGCGAGCGCCGATCTCCACCGCAGTGAGGGGCCGGTGTACGCACCCGGAGATCGAGTCTGGCTCTCTACCAGAAACCTACCCCTCCGCCTGCCCTGCCGGAAGCTGGGTCGGCGGTTTGTGGGGCCCTTTAAAGTCCTGAGAAGATTGAACGAGGTGTGTTATAGGTTACATCTACCTGTTGAGTATAAGAATATTAACCCCTCGTTCCATGTGTCTCTTCTCAGGCCGGTGGTAGCTGGTCCACTCCAGGACAATGAGATAGGGGAGACTCCTCCGCCCCCACTGGACATCGAGGGGGCTCCGGCGTACACCGTTCGGTCCATCTTGGACTCAAGACGCCGGATGGGGGGTCTCCAGTATCTCGTGGAGTGGGAGGGGTACGGCCCGGAGGAGCGGTGCTGGGTGCCGCGGAGGGACATCCTAGACCCATCTCTCCTGTCGGAGTTCCACCGGGACCATCCCGCGCGCCCTGCTCCGCGTCCTCCTGGTCGTCCCCGAGGCCGGGGTCGGTGCACGGCTGGAGCCGCGCGTCAAGGGGGGGGTACTGTCATGGTTTCGGCCGAGGCTGCTCCTCCTCCTGGTTCGGGCAGGCTTCGGCGGTCGTCGTCCCCGGAGTACTAGCTGCCACCGATCTATGTTTCATGTTCGTTTGGTTTTGTCTTGATGTTGTACACCTGTGTCTTGTTAGTCCTCGTTAGTGTCCTATTTAGTTCTCGTTGTGTGTGTTTGTCTTTGTGTGTGATTGCTCTTCTGTTTCGTGTTGGAGCTACGTACTTCCCTCCAGTGTTTTGGAGAGGTTTTTCGCACCTGTTAGTGCGCCGTTTGATTTGACGCCTGTGTGCGCCGTTATTTCGCCTTCGGGCTTATTGTGCTTATTTTCTGCGTGAATATTGCACTAAAGTCTTTTGGACTGAGCTTCTGCGTCCTGCGCTTGATTCATGCACCACACCCACCTTCAGCACCCCTTGACAGGTTGTGGGTTTGATTCCCACGGGGGGCTAGTATAAAAAGATATGTATTCACTAACTGTAAGTCGCTCTGGATAAGAGCGTCTGCTAAATGACTAAAATGTAAATGTAAATGTATTGCATCCCTGTCCGTGACATCTCTGCAGACATTTTCAATTAAACAGTTGTACAGGGCAGGTAAGTCATTTTGTAGGCTTGAAGGATCCACTCACCTGCATCCTCCAAGCCAATGCTAACTGGGTTGAAGAGAAACAGTGATTCAAAACCATTGTGTATTTCATGTGATATATTCATGGACATAAAGACGAGAATATATTTAAACAACTGAATCCATTGATAACATTACACCATTGCGTCCAGTCACAGGTGCAGTGCTCCCAAAATTGACCTGTATCATTTTACCTGTCGCTTATTAATGACCTCAATAGGGGACAGGTAAAGTGAGGGCGGGGAGACAACATGAGGACCTCAAAGAAAGTAAACTAGAGGAGACGACTCAGGCCTGTATTCATAAAACATCTCAGAGTATAGGACCATCAGTAAATTACAAAATGTACATGGGACAATATCTTAAAAAGGTCAATAGCTCCAATTGTCAATGACTTAAAAACTTCAAATCAACTATAAATTGTAGAAATTCATATACAAATATTGAGACAAATAAAATATATATAAATATTGTCCTATTTGCATTGTGTAATTTATAGATGGCCCCTAACTATCCCCAGAGATAGGCCATCCAAAGTCAAACCAACTTTGCCACGGTTGCACACCAGACAGCTGAAGTTATTGGCTAAATAATTTGGCTAACTCTTCCTACCTGCGAACACACACAAAAGACACCCACACAAACCACACCCCCAAAACTAAGTCACATTTGAATTCAGTCATGGCAGCTAGCATTTCTTAATGAACCAAATCCAAAACGAGGCCAAATCAGGAAGTGCAGTCACCCTTTAATACAGTATAAGTGAATTTGTCCAAATACTTATGAATTCTTCTAATGGGGGGACTAGATACATAAAGTACTTTGATTTCTAAACGGTAGAACAGATATGTATGAAAATACTCTCAAATAAAAGGTGACATTATGTAGTATCGCCTCATATGAAACAATTTTTTTTTTATACTGGAGTATAGAGACACATTTAACATTTTAGCTTCACTGTCCAAATACCTATTGTGTTGAGTGTAGATATGATAGAACAAAGATCCTATCCTTGCACTTTGTATGTAACCTACTGTTTTGTGCTTTGTAAAATACACCTCTGGACCGTACTATGATGTTGCATGAGTATGTAGGCTAAATAGTTTGATGTATATTACTCTGGGTGGAGAGATTGTGTGCAGCTGAATTTAGCTACAAACATGGGGGAATCCATGTCAAGAGAGGTGAGCGAGGTCCTCAATGCAACCTGAGCCCTTTAACCCACAAAAAAAACCACGACCTGAGCCAAATACAAAACACACATACATACATGAACAAATATGAACAAATAGACTCATCATGATATGGATTGTGTGTGTGTGTGTATGTGTGTGTGTGTTTGTGTGTGTGTAAGCGAGGGAGTGAAAAATGGTGAATCATTAGATCATATAAGCGGGTTTAGGAGGTAATGATCACTGCATAATGAATGTGGTAACTGACTCAAACAACATATTTCACACAGATTAACTGTCTGTTATCCGCATATATCTCATGACATGGGTCACAGTGGCAATAGAATCCATCACAAAGACAGAGAGTCAATACAAACCTGTCTGTTAAGTTTGAACATTGCACCTTAGTGAGATCAATTGAAAAACAAGATGCAGTCATCAGTGGACTGATTCAAAGTGTCAACAGATCTCTTACAGGGAACAGTTTGCCCTGTAGGCATTTTCCTAAACAGACACTGAAGTGTTTGTTGAGGAGATAACTCTCTTGGTTGGATTACAACCAGTCTAGTGTTTCTGAAAAATACATATCGATTCCTTAGTGGAGGGAAGAAAATGTTCCCATGTGCACAACTTTGAATTATCTTACTGACTTCCTCTTTCTTGAATAAACTTAAACAGAAAAAGGTGGTGTGAGGTATATACAGATTAAAAGAAAACAGGTTGGTGTTCATTAGGGCACACAACTGAAAACTTTGGAAACATTTTGCCATGGAAAATAAATGAGCATCCTCTTGGATATGTTAAGATTGTCCCTCCCTGTTTCTGTCCATTTTCTTCCTTTTGCTGCCTTTAAAGGAAAGTGTCGGGGCTGCTGCGTGAGTCTGTGTGTATGCCTGTGTTTCTTTGCGTGTTAGGGACCTCATAACCAGTGACCTTTCACTGTGGAATGCAGTGCTAAAGAGTTGTTGACACTAAACATGAAGACGCAGGGAGGGTTTCAGCCTGAGGCCAAACAAACTCTGCTGTTTGTTTCGGGACTTGTGATTTCACAAGAGAGAGAGAACGAGACATGTTAGTGTGTGGTGAGTAAGGCAGCGTCACAGGCGTAAGGGACAGGAACCGATAGTAAGAGGGCGGGATTAGAGATTGAGGGCTCTGATTGACAGCTCACACCCCGATGGAGGCGGAGCAGTACTCAGCAGACACAGACGCATGTGGCCAGCTCCATCTGCACGAGGAAGCAGCAACAAAGACCAGCCAGTCTGGAGAACAGAGGACATCTGCTGCACTCACAGATGCACACGCGTACACACACGCATACTCACTCCATAAGAATTCACTCAAATAAACATGTGAATACATGTAGCCTACCTGCACAATACCACACACAAAAAAGAGACACTATAATACTCTCACTTCATTTCACATGACTTTTATTATATTTCACTGAAATATACCTCAAATTACGGTGAACAAGCACACTCATATACCCAGTGCTGCTCCGTTGCTGGTCTTCCCCAAACTTGCCCCAGTGTAATATGATCATCGTTATTCCCCCAAACCTCCAGTCCTGGTGGTGAGTGTATGGGAGGGATGAGAGAAGGAACAGTAGACAGTAGGCAGAAAGACTGAGGCTTTGGACCTTCTTGAAAACACCAGATAAACAATTTGATGAGTCACACTGATAAGTGGTGCCGAGTCAGCAATTCACATTCAGATACCATTTTATCTCTCTCTCTCCCCCTCCCTCCCTCCCTCTCTCTCTCTTTACTCCTCTCTCTTTCAAAAGCACATGTACTCACTGGCTATCTCTCTCTCTCTCTCACTCTTACAAGCGCTCTCTTCTTTTCTTTTGTCATAACAAGGAATGTCTCTTTTATTTTGTGCAAGAATAAAATAACTTGAATGGAAAATGCACTGGAGAACTCCTTAGCAGTGGTGGAAAAAGTACCCAATTGTCATACTTGAGTAAAAGTAAAGATACCTTAAAAGAAAATGACTCAAGTAAAAGTGAAAGTCACCCAGTAAAATTCTACATGAGTAAAAGTCTAAAAGTATTTGGTTTTGAAATGATTTATACTTTTACTTTTGATACTTAAGTATATTTTAGCGATTACATTTACTTTTGATACTTAAGTATCAAAAGTAAAAGTATAAATCATTTCAAATTCCTTATTTTAAGCAACCAAGACGGCACGATTTTCTTGTTTTTTAAATTTACGGATAGCCAGGGGCACACTTCAACAGTCAGACATGATTTACAAACTAAGCATTTGTGTTTAGTGAGTCTGCCAGATCTGCCAGGCAGTAGGGATGACCAGGGATGTTCTCTTGATAAGTGTGTGAATTAGACAATGTTCCTGTCCTGCTAAGCATTCAAAATGTAACGAGTATTTTGGGTGTCAGGGAAAATGTAAGGAGTAAAAAGTACATTCTTTTCTTTAGGAATGTAGTGGACTAAAAGTAAAAGTTGTCAAAAATATAAATAGTAAAGTAAAGTACAGATACCCAAAAAAACTACTTAAGTAGAACTTTAAAGTATTTTTACTTAAGTACTTTACACCACTGCTCCTTAGTTATAAAAACCAAGCTCTCCCTCATAAGGCCAATGATCAAATGAACAGACCCCCTCTGTAATCTCATTAAACATATTGAACCCTGTCTGCACCTCCTTTAGTGTCCCCCCACCACCCATAATGCCTCTCAGACTGAGGCTACATAGTTTGTCTTGCGCAGTAAAGAGCTTACCGTGCACAACACAGCTTATGTAAATGGTTAAACTGCCATTTCACCAACCCCTTGATCAACAGTGTTATACACTGACGCTAGACACACAAGCAGTGTGTGTTTCAAATCAAATCAAATCAAATTTTATTGGTCACATGCGCCGAATACAACAGGTGCAGACATCACAGTGAAATGCTTACTTACAGCCCTTAACCAACAGTGCATTTATTTTTAACAAAAAAAGTAAAAATAAAACAACAACAAAAAAAGTGTTGAGAAAAAAAAGAGCAGAAGTAAAATAAAATAACAGTAGGGAGGCTATATATACAGGGGGGTACCGTTGCAGAGTCAATGTGCGGGGGCACCGGCTAGTTGAGGTAATATGTACATGTGGGTAGAGTTAAAGTGACTGTGTTTGTCTCCCTCTCTGTGTGTGTGAATAGAATAGAACTTGTATGTGTATTTTTAACATCATGCACTGAAAAACAGTAGGCCTATCACACTGTATACATAAACACATAGAGGACATTGACACACTCATTCATAGGACCACTGCTCTTCTCCTTTTCCCTTTTCCCCCTCTGTGTGTGTGTGTCTCTCTCTTTCTTTCCATCTATGTGTGTGTGTGTGTGTGTGTGTGTATTCCTATCTTAGCCCAGGGGCTGTACAGGCAGGCAGTTCCAGATACTGTACAAACACACACACAGACACACCTGTATGTTGCTGTTGTCATGGCAATGTTGTCAACCCACAGATTCTCACATGCCCCTGTCAAAATTGGGGGGATGGGATAGGATATTCTATACCTTACCCATTAACCTTCACATACAAAACCCCTCATAAATCACTTTTGAGGGTAAAAATATGTTCCTGCTTTCGCACTCTCAGGACTGAGCAAACGCAGATCTCACACCACAGGTGGCCCGGTGGTACCTTAATTGGGGAGGACGCGCTCTTAGAAAAGGCTGGAACGGAATTAACAGAATGGTATCGAACACATCGAGCACATGGTTTCCATGTGTTTGATACCATTCCATTGACTCCATTCCAGTCATTATTATGAGCCGTCCTCCCCTCAGCAGTCTCCTGTGTCTCACATGTACTGTATGTCCCAGGCACACACATAAACAGGGCTTGAGCACAAACATATTTTGTTTCATTGTCAGGGAATGGGAGACTCAGTGTACGGCACACAACACCACAACTGTATGATAAAGGCACATTATCAGTCTCCGTATTGGACCCAGTGGCACTTGAAAGGCTCTGTTGTGCCAAAAGCCAGAGAGGCAAAGTTTGTTTTTGTTTCCTAAACATGTTTTTTTTAAACTGTGTTGTCCCACAATATTGTTCATCTGATGTTCCTCGGCGTCTTGAAGCCCTCTCTCCTCTAGTAATGAGCAAATGAGCTCAGGCTGCAAATGAGCTATAGCAGTCCTTCCCAAGTTAATTGTTTCATGATGCAAATGACTTGTAAATACACCCAACTACTTACTGTTTACAGGGAGAATAAACTGTCAAATTCGGCTTTATACTTTACAATATGGCCAGGATGGTGCTTGTGTTTTTTTTTTTTTGTCTGTTCCCCTATTTATGCTGTTGGGTGGGGGTCTATTTGTGCTGATTCATCTATCAGTGTTTGTGTGTGTGTAACAGCTTGTGTGATGATAAGTCCTGGGAGAACACACTCCCCTCACCACAAATCTAGGAGTTCCAGCAAAGAGCACCTAACACAAACACACACACTCACACATTATATCCCACCCCAATGTTTATCTTCAGCCCAGGACGTTCTGTATGGTGAGAGAAGGAGTGAAGTTACGGACAAGGAGGGTGTGTAGCTCGCAGGTATACCCACAGGGCAAACACACAGGACTACCCCATGTAGTCCCCTGTAGCTCAGTTGGTAGAGCATGGCGCTTGCAACGCCAGGGTTGTGGGTTCGTTTCCCACGGGGGGCCAGTATGAAAATGTATGCACTCACTAACTGTAAGTCGCTCTGGATAAGAGCGACTGCTAAATGACTAAAATGTCAAATGTAATGTTCAAATACACATCCACTGAAACCACAAAAATGTTTTCAACATAAGGAGCAGAGTGGTAGGCCATGTAGTGTGTCTAATGCTGTTTTTGGTTTCTTTTTGTGTGCAGACTATAGGAACTTGATCTCCTTGTCAACATTATCTCACTCCACAATTACGTTTACTGTTACAACAGCACATACCAGACAAGTTTCTCATGAAAGAGCAGAGTCAGTAACTCCCGACAAACAGATGTGTGTGTGTCTGATGGGTATGTCACCCCTTGCCTTGTTTTGCTGTTCTTGATTCTTGACTGGGTGTGGAGAGGAAACGATCCCATATTGCAACACAAACACACCTAGTGACGTTACGTCTGATACCGGAGTTCCGAGGAATGCTTCGAACTGGCTAAACTGTGTCGACTACTGCGAAGCAGTGTGTCGATGCCGGTATCACTTTATCAGAAGCACGTGATCAATGACGTCCGAAGCTTAGTTTTGTCGAACAACCATCTGATTGGTTTGGTATTGGTTTCCGTAGAAGACAAAAAAACAAGCTCCGGCATGTAGGACGTCATCTATAATAATTTGGCTTCTCTAAATTATTTTGACCAGCGTGTGCCACTAGCATACACTATGTTGACCAAAGCCTCGAGAATATAACCTATTTTCGACACAATTAGCTGGATAGCCTCAATGCTTCAGGAAGCTGTCTGTGGTGGACAAATAAATATGTGATATTCTCACAGAATAAACACACATATTTTATCACAAGCCTGTCAGCATTATTTTAATTACTCATTTAGACACATTCATTAATTAAGTTCATGGTATGGCTCGATAACCCACCCCCATAGACTGTCAGTTGGTGGATGACGAATGAATGTGCAATATACTCACCCCATGATGCTAGCCTAAGGCCAACCCTTTGTGAGACACGCGCGCCAGGGCTTCTCCGGTAGCCAATCACAGTACATTCTTTTCCCCGTGACGTCGAGAAAGCCACTAGAGGGTGGAGCGAGAGAAAGAAAGAGAAGGCATATCCTCGGTCAGTGAAAAGAGTGAGAAATACATTTTGGAGACAGGATTTGTTTCAAAAACGACTGCTCAACCAGACCATACATCTGTGTGATTCCGATCAAATTGTGCAGGTGAGAATCGAGATTTGAAACGGTGGGTTGTCGTGGTGTATGGTTGAAGACAGAAAAGGGACACCGACAATTGGATCAACATCAACGTAATATGGAATTTCGTAAGGATTTTTTTTTTATCGAATCAATTAACTTTATAAATGTGTGTCTTGTGGAGGAGAGGGCCTATTTTATCCTTTGTCGTTATCCTCTGTGCCTGGTAAACAAGGTCTAGCGAGCTAAAGTTGTCACCACCTCTTCACAAAAAATATCACAAGCCTTCGAACGTGATCAGTCTAGCTGGGCCAGGGGGGGAATAAGACCTGGGGGGTCGCTACAGTAGTAATCGAACGTTGTGATATCGGTTTTCTAGATTTGTTTTAAAAGGGTAAACTAGCGATATAATTTAAGCAAATGTTTCGTAGTTGTGCTTTGTCTAAAAATCGTTTACAATAATACGTTAACAGCTAGCTACCTAGCTAATTGCAATTACTAACCAAATTGATCGAATGAGTTGACTGGTTGATTTTAAATGAGTTCCATGTTACATTTGAACGACAAATAAATGTTACGTTGAACACGACATTGAGTTCGGACGTTCTTTGTCTGGTTGCCTTGCTGATTAACGTTACCTTGCTAACAACATTATCTGCAAATAATCATTATAGGTCACTAGTAACGTTATGGGAGCTATCAAACGACGTCCAACAACAGGAAGAGATGATAGCAGAGAAAGAAAGAACAAGGGTCAAAACGCGGCTGATTTGATATCTAGCTAGCTACTTCACTAATCTAGTAACAATACATTGTGTGCGACAAAGATGGCTAGCTAGCACTATATTGCTTTTGGTCTCGGCAATGTTGCTTGTCAAGCTAGCTACCTGTTGTCTGATAGCACTTTTTAGCTGTACTGTAGCATGACTCGGTGATTTTGGGCCACATCAATGTATTTCAGTGTGTCCTTTTGGTAGTTGTTTGTTTCCTTAAGAGGTTGTTGGTTAATGTCACTGACCATGATATGACTCATTGGATAGCGTAGCCTGATAAAAATGTACAGATACTGCGTTTTGCCAGCTGGTGAACATCATGGAAGTGTTCCATGACGGTCGACCAAAATGAACAAGGCACTGCTCAGATTCAATTATCTGTAGGAGACCTTACTTGTTAGTTGTATTAGCTACATTTGAGGTAAAGCTAGGCAAATCTGTGCAGCCTTGGTTAGGTCTATCCTCGTGAGTAAAAAGCACATTGTGCCAAGCCAAGTGGTGTGATGAACTGTATGGTGGGCCCCGTGTAGCTCAGTTGGTAGAGCATGGCGCTTGCAACGCCATGGTTGTGGGTTCGTTTCCCACGGGGGGCCAGTATGAAAAAAAATATATGCACTCACTAACTGTAAGTCGCTCTGGATAAGAGCGTCTGCTAAATGACTAAAATATAAACTACAGACAGATTCATGCGTGTTTTGTTTCTGGCTGATTGCATTAATATGTTTGGTTCTGGCTGATTGCATTAATTGGTTGAAACAAATTAGCCTAACTGGTGTTTGATTTAAAATATATAGTCGCTATTGGCTCTGAAGTGATCCACGCACGTGAAGGACTTTGATTGACATGTGGCCTCACTGACATTCTGTCGGAGAGCAGCAGGGTCTGACTGGCAGTAGACCAAAATACTTACTACCTTTTGTCAGTTCAGTCAAAATAATGATGGCTTGCAAATGCTATTTATTTCTCTGTGAATAAGATGCGTGAGAGCGTTCGTGTTCCATGCATGCCCAGGTGGCAAATATAGATTGTCGAGCAGGTCACGATCATCCTATAGCTCGTGACATTCGAACATTTCCTCCAGTCAACGTCAACAATTTTGGTGATTGCAAAGGACTTTGCTGTGCAGACACGTGATAAGGTGGAAGAGGCTTTTCTAAGGAAACCCTTGCGTGGTAGGCCACCTTGGTGAGGGGTTGGAGACTACAGTATACACTTGTGGTTAAGTGCAAAGGCCTGTCAGGCATATTGTTTGTCGATCGCAGGGCCATAATAACGCTGACCTCAGGACGTTCTGAGTAGGCTGCTGTGGCCCCTTCCAAGAGCATTTGACATGTTTGGGTATGACTACAATGGGATAAGCTCCTCGAGGGACAGGAGGTGTCAAGTGCCACCTGTTTAATAATTTTTTTTGTGAGAGATATCATTGAACTTTAATCTAATATTCCATTTGGTTTAATCAGTTTATTTCCCTGCAAAGTGTTGAAGCCTATTTAGTCTTGGGGAAGTCACCTGTTGTTTGTTACCTTGAGTGTCCTGGCGCATTCTGTTGATGTGCTCAGCTCCTGCCAAGGAGAACAAGTCTCAATTGTTCTTCTCACCATTTGTTCTCCTGTTTTCTTGTGCACAAAGAGGAATTTCAACAACAGTTTCTACATAAATTTTTTGACTTATAAATTAATGATATGTACCCATTGATTCTTGAAGACTTATAAATGCCTCATGAGATTAGTTCAACTGTCGTACTCCATCAGAACCCAAAGTATAACCTATGCATGTTTTATTCCAATGTTTGTAAACAAACACTGTATAGCCTCAACATGATTAAAACTAATTTTGATATCATGGATGGACAGACCTTGTATCCATAGCTCTGTCTTTGAATTTGAGTGATTACATTTCTCCAACTGCTTATTGCCCCTTTGATAGTATAATCCTTGCCTCGGGGGATGTCTTTTAGAATTTTTCCCTGTTTCTTTACGAGTCTTAATGTTCCTTCCTGGTATGTTATTTTCACATATGTGCCCAACCACCACACTGACATTTAGTCACCTAGGTTTCACACACGCTGTCCCCTATGCACACATACAGACACGCTGTCACATTCCCCCACACTAACAAGATGCCTTGCTCCCATTTGTCAGCAGCGATGGCCCAAGAGACTAACCCGAGCCTGACGCCTGTGCTTTGTGCCACTGGCTGTGGTTTCTATGGAAACCCCAGGAACAACGGCATGTGCTCGGTCTGCTACAAGGAGCACCTGAACCGTCAGCAGAGTAGTGACCACGGCTTGAGCCAACTTAGCCCAATAGGTAAGTTCCTCCTCACCCTGTTTCTTACTCACAACACAAATCTACTCCAAACATCTACTCCGCTATATGTTGTCTGCTAAAATTAGCATACACGTTATGGGCCAGCTGCACTGTTGAGAGGAAACTGTTGAACCAAAAAGTATCTTCTCCCATCTGAGGTTGATGTTTTACTTTTGCTGTATCACATGAACAGTTGGTAGTCCTACCCCTGATGCCTCAGCCATCCAGCGACTAGAGGCCAGTCTAGCCAAAGTAGACCCTTCATCTGGCTCTGCTGCAGACATGGCTGGGTAAGGTGTGTGTGTCCGCATGTGATACAATGGATGTGTTATTACTTTTTTCTCTCTCATATCTCTAACTTATTTTTCTTTAAATCGCCTCCTCTGCAGAACTATTCAAGGCTCTCTTCCAGTGACTCAACAAATGACAGAGATGAGCATCTCAAGAGAGGATAAAGCAGATCCCCTAGAGCCTGGTAAAACACACACTTCTAGAGGGACACATTGCTCTGTTCGACCCACTTTAGCATTAGCGTATACACGGAGTGTACAAAACATTAACAAACCTTCCTAATATTGAGTAGCCCCCCCCCACCTGTTTGCCCTCAGAACAGCCTCAATTTGTCTGGGCATGGACCATACAAGGTGTCAAAAGCGTTCCACAGGGATGCTGGCCCGTGTTCACTCTAACGCTTTCCACAGTTGTGTCAACTTGGCTGGATGTCCTTTGGGTGGTGGATCACCTACTACCATAGCCCGTTCAAAGGCACTTAAATATTTTGTCTTGCCCATTCACCCTCTGAATGGCACACATACACAATCCATGTCGCAAGGCTTAAAAATATTTTTTCCACCTGTCTCCTCCCCTTCATCTAAACTGATTTGAAGTGGATTTAACAAGTGACATCAATAAGGGATCATAGCTTTCACCTGGTCAGTTTTTCATGGAAAAAGCAGGTGTTCATAATGTTTTGTACACTCTGTGTATTTAGCTGCACCCTGACTTAAAGTCCTTGTATGTGAGTACTAAAACTGCCTCAGAAAAAAACACAGTAACACTTTTATTTGAATCTCCAGACTGAAAGAAGCGTATATTTAACAGTACTTTTCTGTTTTCTCCTTTAGTCGTGACTCAGCCTACTGCTTCTAGCCCTGCCACTGCCAGCGGTGACAAGGCTAAGGGAGACACCCCCAATCCCAAGAAGAATAGGTGCTTCATGTGCCGCAAGAAGGTGGGCCTAACAGGTGAGCATGCCATAGCAGAATGTGGTGCTTTTCCAAAGAAATGGGATGACAGGATTGCGCATTGTGTACGACGTAATGTCATTTTTGCTGAAGAGATTGGCCATGGTCCAGACCGCATACACTGCAGTCACACAAATTGACAATATTAATGGGGTTCCTGCAATGTAAAACGCTACTTCCACATTTGTGATGGTCTCAGATCTTTACTAATGTATAAGTAGTGTCTTAACGTGGCAGGAACCCCATCAATATCACTTATTGATCTAATAATCTGCACAAGACAACTGCAATGTAGGCAATTTGGAATGTAACTGTATTATTCATGTGTGTCTGGTCTTATTAACAGAGGTGAATTGTTATTGAGTTGGTGTTTGATTCCTACAGTGGTTCCCTTCTAATCTCTGACCTTTGAACTCTACCCCAGGGTTCGACTGTCGCTGTGGGAACCTGTTCTGCGGTCTCCATCGGTACTCTGACAAGCACAACTGTCCTTACGACTACAAGGCGGAGGCAGCTGCCAAGATCCGCAAGGAGAACCCTGTTGTGGTCGCTGACAAGATTCAGAGAATATAGGGTTAAGAACCATCCACACAAAGACTGAAGTATGATTGGACACTCGACATGAACATTGGCATGAGTGGCAAAAGGATATCGGACTCATTTTTAAAATCACAACCTTGAGAAAAGCAAAAGAGCCCCTGCCTGAGGGCGAGATGCATGAACGATCACCATTTGTCCTGTTTTTTTATTTCTATAATATATTATTTTGTTTCCGTTAGTTTTTCCTATGTCTTTGCCGATATTCTGTTTTTGTCTTTTAAAGAGAAGCCCAGGGTACCTGTCGAGGAGACGTAGTGATTGTTGCAGATGGATAGAAATGCCACAAATAGAGCTGACATGATCCCTCCCTCAACATGTCAGAGGCATGTCTGTTCTGCGTGACCTATTTCTATCTGGACGTTCCATCACAACGTTGTGCCCCACTGAATACAGCCCCTGAGCTGTTTGGCCACTTTGTTGCCAAATAGCCAACAGACATTTTGTCTAAAGTTATATGCACATGCAGTATCCCGACAAGTTCAGTTGTCTCCATTTCTACTTTCTGTTCACGTTAGTGTTGGTCGGGTCAGTTGTCCGAAAGGTATGACCGCTCGAACTGCAAAGCTGTTCCAAAATGCACATGGGCATTGTTTCAGACAAATTTCTGCGCGAACGCTTCCGCCACAGCGCTCTCTCACCGCAGCTACCCTAGCGTGCATGCAATTGCAAACATATTCATGGGAAAACAGCTGTTCACTAATTCATTGTGTTAAACACAAAAGGCTGTATGGCGGAGGGCTCTGTCTGTACAGTGTTGTACCCTCGCTGTCTTGCATGACAAAGACACGTAAGCCTCTCTGACCCGCCTACCTCACAGCAGCAGGACATGTTTCGCCTCATCACATTGTCAGTCGTCTTCTCTTATCACTTAATTATTGCCAGATGAGGGTTACCTCGATATGCCATTTTTAGGTAGCCCGGTCATTGGGCACCGTTTCGTTTTGATCAAGTGACCGACGCAGTCATTTTTACGTTAATTGTAAGAGGCGTGAGAACGGGGACAAAAACACTTAATTAACCAACTATCATGTGGGACAGAACTTTTAGTCAAGGAGGTCCTAGACTGATCTTCATATCAGAATCTCCCAACTGGTCTCACGCGGAGGGTTGTGTGCACTGACCCTGGTGCAGTTCTCTGGGTGAGGCTTGGGCACTACCCGTCTGTGTTATCTGATATATGGGGGTATGAATGGGATAGAGCAACCCCATGCGGTTATCTAAAATATCTGAATGAATTGGCATCACTAGTGCTAGGTCATTATTTTATCCTCAGATGTTGTTGTTTTTATATATATATATATATATATATATATATATATATATATATATATATATATATATATATATATATATATATATTAGCACATGTATTCAGTCGAGTTAGGGTCTGTGAGCCAGCCATGCTGTGTGTGTTAAGAGTGAGTTTGAGTGAGCACATGGTTGTCAGATTGTGTGTGCTCCCCCACCTTAGTCTGTGAAGCAATATGGGTTAAACAGCACAAGCTACAGGAGCATGTGTGACCTGTGTTGATCTTATTTTTGTCTCCTGTAGGGATGTGAGGTCTACTTTTTAAAAGAAAGTTATCCGTTTCAGTTTCCCCTTTTGTTAGTTTATATGCAAATTTGTACAAAAAACACTTGATTTATGTATTACATATAATCTTGCTACACAGCATTACAGCAGCATTGTATCATGCAAATAAAGACTGTACAGAGAGACAGTACAAGGCCTGGTATCAGTGATTTGGATTACAGCTTCACTTGTTTTCAACGATGTCATTTGGATCATGACCCCACATGAGTGTATAGACATGCATCTCTTGTCTATTGCCCCTGTGAGCTCAACTTTGCTATAGCATTACAAGTAGAGGTTGGAGTGGTGGTTAACATAGTTTGGGTAAGGAAAAAGGATTGCCTGGGTAGAAGTAAAGGTGACTATGTGGGCCAGGCAGACTGTTTGGAGGCACACTTCTTTCAAACGCATTGTTTTTTTTGCACACCTGTCATATGCTTGGGGGAGTGCGTCGGCAGATGGCGTCCCGCTGTCAGCTGCTCAGACAGCTGAGGCCGGGGAGAGCGAGAGGAAGACCGAGAAGAAGATGACGACATTACTACTCAGCTCAACTCCCTCTGGCCCACCCCCCCAGTACCTCAACGTCACCCCTCTGTCTGAGAATGGAGAGAAAAGAGGACAGCTGATGTGGGATGTGAGCAGGAGGATCAGGGAACCAATGTGTTCTGTTCAACCTGACCCAGGAACAGCTGGGGAGGTCCTGTAGCCTACCTCTGAGGGTTGGGACAGACACACATCTACATTTACGTCATTTAGCAGACGCTCTTATCCAGAGCGATATACCTCCCCACCCCCTGGCGGACCGCTAATGTCTTATGTGTCTGTTTCACTTGCCATGTGTTAGTGAGTGTGCATGTGTCTGGAAAGCTGGCTCAGTGTATGACATCAGTGACATGTGGATTTGACATGAATGCGCCTAAGTCTACTGTGGGGAATTAGGAACACTGTACAAGGGGAGAGCTAGGGGAAGTACGGTAGGAAGGAGATTGTTTCTGAATTCCAAATCGACCTCTAGCCCCTACACCCGAGGCACTCCTGTAGATCTGAGAGGATTGGGTAAGCATTATGGTAATAGCTTCTTCCCTTTAGATTAGCTGGGTGGAAATGTCATATTGCTTCTATCTATACCATCCTCTCAGTTCTACATGAGGGTTTATGGGTTGGATTTTAATCCAGGGAGTGGGAGCAAGTGCCCGAGGAGGGCCATAGGGATAAGTGAGAGCGTTTTGAGGGGTCAGGGCGAGTTCACAGTGAACGTAGGGAATGGACGGGTTTGAGATTATGAAGGGTTGACCCGAGGTAGCATCACTAAACTCTCGGAGCGTAACCAGATTAGACCAGTCTGAGCCTGGTCCCAACGATGACACACTCTCTTAACATACAGAACACTAAACAGACACTGCTAGAAATAAATGCTCTACTATACAGAACACTCTAAACAAACACTCCTAGGAATACTTGCTCACCTTCCCATTCATCCTTTTGAACCTGTTCTACTTCTCCATCATCTCCCTTACGACAGGCGTCCCTCACTTTTGCCCAGAATGGATGGATAAAGAGGAGAGTGCGAGGGGAGAGGGAGACATGGGTTTGCAGGCATGCCATTGCCCTAGGTTTAACATTAGGTGTCAGTAGCCATCTAGGAAGCTTCCTTTAAGTCACTGGGAGAATCTCAATTGCATTCTCCTTGCCTCCTTCTAAAAACCCATTGGATGAGAAAGCCAGATGTCCCTCTCCTCTGACCTCCTCCAATGGGTTTTGGGAAGGAGGCGAAGAGAGAGGACGCGAGGAGTATGCAATTGAGATTCTCCCACTGAGATTATATGAGTGGTCACAGGATATTTGTGTCATTGTGAGAGTGAAGGAAGGGTAGAGGGAGAAAGAGGGGAAGATTGACAAAGGGTGTGCATGTAGGCTAATCAGTGGATGAATGATTGAAGAGTGTGTAAGCAGGGATGGGGAAAAAATAACTAATTGTGAAAGTCAAGTGTTGCATTAACATGATTAAAAGGTCAATCGTAGGTCCAGAGGTCACAGCTTTTGACTGACTGGGACATAAAGGAACGTGCTATTTGTCTTGGCATAGGGAAGATCTCAATTGCATACTCCTCGTCTCCTCAAAACCCATTGAATGAGAAATCCAGAGGTCCCGCCCCTCTGACCTTATCCTCCAATGGGTTTTGAGAAGGAGACGAGAAGAGAGGACACCAGGAGTATGCAATTGATATCTTCCTTAGTTTTACATTACTACCTTTGAAACTGGTAATCAGGGTTGGGGTGATTTCCCATTTCACATCTAGTCAATTCATGAAGTACACTAACATTCCAATTCTCTTCAATGCTTTTCAATGAAGAAAAATTGGAATTGGAGTCCAGTTTACTTTTTGAATTTAAATGGAATTGTCCCCAACCCTGCTGGTAACCTTTTGGGGACAAGCGTTTGGGGATATTGTGATTAAGGACCTGCCTGGGGACACTTCAGACATTCCAGAAATTCATGGCAGCAGCGAGAGTCAGGTAATAAATCACCAAGTCGCCAACTTTAAAGGTGAAAAATATATTTGAATGTATTGTAAAGATTCAGTGCAGTATCTCATTTTATTATTTAATTTCATACAAAACAAATGAGTCATTAAAAAGTTATGACAAAGCTATTCTTGTTATAAAAAATATGTTTATTATAACTCACTATAGTGATTAGTGAATATAATCTACAGTATATTTTACAACAGTAGTTCCCAAGCTTTTTCGGTTACTGTACCACCAACTGAATTTTGCTCTGCCCTGAGTACTCCTGAAGTACCCCCTCGTGTGCATTTTAACCGTAGGCCTATGGTCTCATGAGTCTTCTCAAGTACCTCCTGTGGATAGGCCAAGTACCCCTGGATGGGAACCACTGTTCTACAATATAACATAGAATGTGTGAATGAGGGTGCCCCCTCCTGGTAGCCTGTTAGATGTAACGCAAATCATGTCCAGGTGATAATGATACAACGTCGCCTCCTGGTGTCTATCCTCTGTAACTGCCTCATCTTGTCCAGGCTCACTGCCCAGCAGCCGCTCAGTTCCAGGCTGCTCAGACGCCTGCTGGCGGTCATCAGACTCGATGCCGTCTCCATGGAGACGTCACTGCGGACCAGGCTGAGGTGGCAAACAAGTGGTCAAATCATGTGCACATTTAGAAATTAACAGATATTGCAGCGTACACATACACAATCCCTTCCTGTTCCCGTGACAGACTCACTCAGCAAGTTAAAAGGGGCCCATGACGTATCTCAAGGAGTACTGGTCCATGTAGTTGTCGGCATTGTCTTTGACCCACACTTCCTTCATGTTCTCTGCCTGGTCATACCAAGGATAATCTCTGTAGACACAGCTGGGTCAATGGGGGAGGGTGACCATCATCCTCCTCCCATCTTCCTCGTCCTCAAATCTTCCTCACTCCCCGTTTCTCAGCCCTGAGCTCAATCATGGCACAGAATAGAGACATCTCTAACTCTGCTGACTCAGGTGGTGTTTCGCTGATTCGACGATGTCGTCTAGAATAATGGCACTGTTGTGTCCTTGCAGGTATTGTAAAGATATGCTGTTGTTTACACAACACAAACAACTTTCAATAGCCTTACACATGACTTCATATGGACAAGTCCATAATAGAACACTTATCAGCTGTAGGCTACGTTGAAGCAACTTTTGACGTTAGGGCTATCGTTGCCAACAAACAGCACATTCATAGAACAAACGCACAATTAAGTGATAATGCCAGAGAAGCCGGTGTTTGGAGGATATTGGCACATGTTGTTAGGCCTGAGACGAAGTCGAGGACGCTGTTGTTCAGAGGAGCTAGATAACAACACAGCTAACACAATCACTTCAAACTGAAGCTGGAAAGACTGCAAACTAGCTGATTCATGATTTCGACTGGCTGAGAAACGCTGCTTACCTGTCTGTCTTGTGAAATGTTCATTACTATGGGACAGCTGGAGATCGAATTTGAATATTGAAACAATGTTGCAAATGTCAGAGGTTTATATACATCTCAGCTGTTGAAAACTTAATGTTAGTCTAAAAGAAATGTGAGATAATGTCTAGATGCTTTTTATAGTGGAGATCAAGTTTATAAATTGCCTGGCTGGGCTGATGAGACAGTGGATTGCGAAGTAGGTCCGGAATATCTCTTATGGAAGGATGAAATAGTGATGAATTCATACTTCTTCATCCTTCCACAAGATATAGTCCCGACACAAATCTAGGGTTTCTATCCAAGCCGGCTGGTCGTTCGTTCTATCGGTTCAGTTGCAAGAGACGCGACCCAGTCGTTCAGTCTTTTTGTTCTGTATCTATGGACGTGACCCAGTCGTTCGTTCTAAATGTTCCATTGCCATACTGGCTGGCAACGTTATTTTCCTTTGCCTGCTAGCTAGCCAACTACGGCTAACTTACAGTCGCATCAAATAGTGCAACCAGAATAACAACAGTAGCTGCATTTGCATAAGCTGTTTTCTAGCTTTCATTTATTAAGATACATCATCCATAACAATGAGCTAATGATGGGTGATTTTGCCTGACATAGAAAATGTGCTCTCTCGTCAGGACACTGTTGTTCAGAGGAGCTAGCCACCAACAACACAGCTAACACAATCACTTCAAACTGAAGCTGGAAAGACTGCAAACTAGCTGCACTTTGTTTCATTTAACCTTTTTTCAATTTACATTTCTTTGTACTGTGTATATCCATAAAAATGATTCCAGCTGATTCATGATTTCGACTGGCTGAGAAACACTGCCTGTCTGTCTCGTCCCGTTCATTACTATGGGACAGCTGGAGATCGAATTTGAATATTGAAACAATGTTGCAAATGTCGGAGAGACAGACAGCAAGGTTTATAAAAATCTCCGCTGTTGAAAACTAAATGTTAGTCTAAAAGAAATGTGAGATAACGTCAAGATGCTTTTTGTAGTGGAGTTCAAGTTTAAATTGTCTGGCTGGGCTGATGAGACAGTGGATTGCGCAGTCAGATGGAACAGAGTAAATAGGCATTTTAACGTCATAGATTTAGCCGGTGGTAACTTGTGGAATAGACACCGGCTGGAATGTGTTTTTAACCAATCAGCATTCAGGATTAGACCCACCTGTTGTATAAAACGGCAATAAACTGTTTATTTGTGGGTGTGAAATTCGAACCCGCTATCCTGGCATTGCAAGTGCCATGCTCTACCAACTGAGTTACAACTGAGCTACAGAGGACCACAGCCTCTCTGCAGGTGGGTCTGCGGGCATTGTATATTTTCATAGAATAAATTGTTTTATCATGGAGACTTATCAATAATGTGTTAAACGTTTTTAAAAAAGAGACACATTTAGACTTAAAATCATACAAATACTCTTTAATAAAATCTTTCTAAAATCTTTTCCCCCTTTTACTTTGTAGCTTTTGCTACAAAACTGAATGATCATAATCAACAAAGATACATTTTACATGTATTAGGCTCAGTATATTAGAATATGTCTCCTAAAGCTACATTGCAGGTTTTACATTTCAAAAAAATTAAAGCTGGACACATACAAAGCTACACATGAATTCAACATTTTCCTTGACTTTGAAATTTAAAAAAGGATCCAGGTGCATATGAAACAATGTGATAACTTAAAAGAAAAGAGTAACCTCCACACTGCTCTTGCTAGTATCACTTAACAGCACTACCATCTATTGGATTGTACTGTATGTAAGTACACTAGAGATTGAACACACATACATACAGTAATAATAATCCCTCCAGTTGAATACATTTTCCAATCACCTCCTGTCATATTACAAAAGCAGTCAGGTAGACTGGTAGAGGGTACAGATTACAACAAGCCAGCAGCAAATCCCAAATCTATGGTCTGTCTACGAATGGGACCACTCGCTTCCCTGCCACGTACACCTCCGCAATGTTACGATCATCCCCTGAAGGAGAAAGGGGGAACAAAGATGGAACAAAATATCACATAAACATGCTTTAGTGACCTTACAACGCTTAGCGACCTCATCAAGAGTTTAGGAAATCAAGGACCCAGGTTTGAGTCCGGGTCAGGGCTATCCCCGAATTCGCCACAATACTTTCATGGCACATCATAGCCCCAACCACCAAAGTCTGAATACATGTAACCTATTGTGTGAGAGAGACAGTAACAGAGATTAAACACTTACCCAAATTCAAGAACTTCTCCAGGAGCACCTGAAATCACATGTAGCCAAGATGAATGTCATGTTGGGGGAGTGAATCAGTCACTTCCTGAGTTGTGGACTAGAATCCTATAATTTGGATTGAAGTCTGATTCGAGTCACACATTTAATAAGACCTGGTTTGACTTGGTTTAGATAGAATGACTCAACAAGTAACAGCTGTGATATTTCAACACCATTGAAGGCCAACAGGGGCAACATATTGCTCTGGTTCCTACCTTAGGATCCTCCCCGTGATTGATTTGGTCAATGGGTCCTCCTGCTGCATCCGTATTCACTCGCAGAGCGTCAAAGTCTTTCCCCACCTCAAAGTTTCCTGTATGCTCATCCAGGGATAGGGCTACAAACCAAACAATCAATCCAGAGCTCAGAATAGCAATCAATTATTCATCATTTATCAATCAAGAAATCAATAAACCGTTGGGTGCATTAAAACATTTTTTGATTTTAGCGCAGTGGATATACCTGCACTGTCAAGGACATATTTCAGAAATGTCTCCTATGCATTTCATTGCAGTTTAGATGATTGCAAACAATCTTGTTTGCTTGACGTCACCCTGCAAGAGAATTTGTCCTATCAACGATGTAGCGATGCTGCAGCACAGGCGTTTTGAAAAGTAACTTTTGAGCGCATGCATCTGTCTCAATTCATAGTTCATCATGTATCCGATCTTTCAAACTGATGATTGATGTATTGATTTAATGACGGTGATAACGGCCCTTCCACCCCACCCCCATCACCCCTCCAGCCAAGTCTCCCACCTTGGCTGCCTCCCAGTGTGGCCAGTCTGAAGACCTCCTCGAAGGTGAGCGTGTGGTACTGGGTGTCCTGGATGGTCAAGGCTTTAGAGGTGTCCAGCGTTCTCCGCACAGCATCCAACATAGATGGAGAGTAGCCTCCTGCCACATCTACAAGGCCGGAAACATACACACGCACGGGTGCATACACAGATAAAAGCATGTACGTGTTAAAACAGAGACAATTGCAACAAATAAGCACTGTTTTTCTTAAAACGATACCAACGGGAGATTACATGCACGTGTGTGCTAAAATAAACTATCAGATCAGTCTAACATTCCAGTGTCAAGCCAGTTTGATACTAGAAATCGGCAACTTTCGTCTAGGTTTTGGGTTCTCTAATTGTATTTATTATGGATCCCCATTAGCTGCTGCCAAGGCAGCAGCTACTCTTCCTGGGGTCCAGCTAAATTAAAGCAGTTCATACAATTTAAAAAACATTACAATACAGCTGAAGTCGGAAGTTTACATATACTTAGGTTGGAGTCATTAAAACTTGTTTTTCAACCACTCCACAAATGTCTTGTTAACAAACTATAGTTTTGGCAAGTCGGTTAGGACATCTACTTTGTGCATTGCAAAAGTAATTTTTTCAACAATTGTTTACAGACAATGACCCCAAGCATACTTCCAAAGTGGTGGCAAAATGGCTTAAGGACAACAAAGTCAAGGTATTGGAGTGGCCATCACAAAGCCCTGACCTCAATCCTATTGAAAATGTGTGGGCAGAACTGAAAAAGCGTGTGCGAGCAAGGAGGCCTACAAACCTGACTCAGTTACACCAGCTCTGTCAGGAGGAATGGGCCAAAATCCACCCAACTTATTGTGGGAAGCTTGTGGAAGGCTACCCGAAATGTTTGACCCAAGTTAAACAATTTAAAGGCAATGCTACCAAATACTAATTGAGTGTATGTAAACTTCTGACCCACTGGGAATGTGATGAAATAAATAAAAGCTTAAATAAAGAATTCTCTCTACTATTATTCTGACATTTCACATTCTTAAAATAAAGTGGTGATCCTAACTGACCTAAGAAAGGGAATTTTTACTAGGATTAAATGTCAGGAATTGTGAAAAACAGAGTTTAAATGTATTTGGCTAAGGTGTATGTAAACTTCCCACTTCAACTGTACATTCACAACACACTGTGTGCCCTCAGGCCCCAACTCCAGCTCTACCACATATCTACAGTACAAAATCCATGTGTACGTGTGTGTATAGTGAGTTTGTTATCGTGTGTGTATGCATGTGTCTGTGCCTATGTTTGTGTTGCTTCACAGTCCCCACTGTTCCATAAGGTGTTTTTTAATCTGTTTTTAATCAGTTACTTGATGTGGAATAGAGTTCCATATAGTCATGGCTCTATGTAGTACTGTGCACCTCCCATAGTCTGTTCTGGACTTGGGGACTGTGAAGAGACCTCTGGTGGCATGTCTTGTGGGGTATGCATGGGTGTCCGAGCTGTGTGCCAGTAGTTCAAACAGACAGCTCGGTGCATTCAACATGTCAATACCTCGCATAAATACAAGTAGTGATGAAGTCAATCTCTCCTCCACTTTGAGCCAGGAGAGATTGACATGCATATTATTAATATTAGCTCTATGTGTACATCCAAGGGCCAGCCGTGCTGCCCTGTCTGAGCCAATTGCAATTTTCCTAAGTCCTTTTTTGTGGCACCTGACCACACGACTGAACAGTAGTCCAGGTGTGACAAAACTAGGGCCTGTAGGACCTGCCTTGTTAATAGTGATGTTAAGAAGGTAGAACAGTGCTTTATTATGGACATACTTCTCCCCATCTTAGCTACTGTTGTATCAATATGTTTTGACCATGACACTTTACAATCCAGGGTTACTCCAAGCAGTTTAGTCACCTCAACTTGCTCAATTTCCACATTACAAGATTTAGTTGAGGTTTAGGGTTTAGTGAATGATTTGTCCCAAATACAATGCTTTTAGTTTTAGAAATATTTAGGACTAACTTATTCCTTGCCACCCACTCTGAAACTAACTGCAACTCTTTGTTAAGTGTTGCAGTCATTTCAGTCGCTGTAGTAGCTGACATGTATAGTATTGAGTCATCCGCATACATAGACACTCTGGCTTTACTCAAAGCCAGTGGCATGTCATTAGTAAAGATTGAAAAAAGTAATGGGCCTATACAGCTGCCCTGGGGAATTCCTGATTCTACCAGGATTATGTTGGAGAGGCTTCCATTAAAGAACACCCTCTGTTCTTTTAGACAGGTAACTCTTTATCCACAATATAGCAGGGGGAGTAAAGCCATAACACATACAGTGGGGAAAAAAAGTATTTAGTCAGCCACCAATTGTGCAAGTTCTCCCACTTAAAAAGATGAGAGAGGCCTGTAATTTTCATCATAGGTACACGTCAACTATGACAGACAAAATTAGAAAAAAAAATCCAGAAAATCACATTGTAGGATTTTTAATGAATTTATTTGCAAATGATGGTGGAAAATAAGTATTTGGTCAATAACAAAAGTTTCTCAATACTTTGTTATATACCCTTTGTTGGCAATGACACAGGTCAAACGTTTTCTGTAAGTCTTCACAAGGTTTTCACACACTGTTGCTGTTTTTTTGGCCCATTCCTCCATGCAGATCTCCTCTAGAGCAGTGATGTTTTGGGGCTGTCGCTGGGCAACACAGACTTTCAACTCCCTCCAAAGATTTTCTATGGGGTTGAGATCTGGAGACTGGCTAGGCCACTCCAGGACCTTGAAATGCTTCTTACGAAGCCACTCCTTCGTTGCCCGGGCGGTGTGTTTGGGATCATTGTCATGCTGAAAGACCCAGCCACCTTTCATCTTCAATGCCCTTGCTGATGGAAGGAGGTTTTCACTCAAAATCTCACGATACATGGCCCCATTCATTCTTTCCTTTACATGGATCAGTCGTCCTGGTCCCTTTGCAGAAAAACAGCCCCAAAGCATGATGTTTCCACCCCCATGCTTCACAGTAGGTATGGTGTTCTTTGGATGCAACTCAGCATTCTTTGAGTTTTGACCAAAAAGTTCTATTTTGGTTTCATCTGACCACATGACATTCTCCCAATCCTCTTCTGGATCATCCAAATGCACTCTAGCAAACTTCAGACGGGCCTGGACATGTACTGGCTTAAGCAGGGGGACACGTCTGGCACTGCAGGATTTGAGTCCCTGGCGGCGTAGTGTGTTACTGATGGTAGGCTTTGTTACTTTGGTCCCAGCTCTCTGTAGGTCATTCACTAGGTCCCCACGTGTGGTTCTGGGATTTTTGCTCACCGTTCTTGTGATCATTTTGACCCCACGGGGTAAGATGTTGCGTGGAGCCCCAGATCGAGGGAGATTATCAGTGGTCTTGTATGTCTTCCATTTCCTAATAATTGCTCCCACAGTTGATTTCTTAAAACCAAGCTGCTTACCTATTGCAGATTCAGTCTTCCCAGCCTGGTGCAGGTCTACAATTTTGTTTCTGGTGTCCTTTGACAGTTCTTTGGTCTTGGCCATAGTGGAGTTTGGAGTGTGACTGTTTGAGGTTGTGGACAGGTGTCTTTTATACTGATAACAAGTTCAAACAGGTGCCATTAATACAGGTAACGAGTGGAGGACAGATGAGCCTCTTAAAGAAGAAGTTACAGGTCTGTGAGAGCCAGAAATCTTGCTTGTTTGTAGGTGACCAAATACTTATTTTCCACCATAATTTGCAAATAAATTCATTAAAAATCCTACAATGTGATTTTCTGGATTTTTTTTTTCTCAATTTGTCTGTCATAGTTGACGTGTACCTATGATGAAAATTACAGGCCTCTCTCATCTTTTTAAGTGGGAGAACTTGCACAATTGGTGGCTGACTAAATACTTTTTTTCCCCCACTGTACGTTTTTCCAGCAGCAGACTATGATCAATAACGTCAAAAGCTGCACTGAAGTCTAACATAACAGGCCCCACAATCTTTTTATTATCAATTTATTATTTTTATTACCAATCATCAGTCATTTGTGTACGTGCTGTGCTTGTTGAATGTCCTTCTCTGTAAGCATGCTGAAAATTTGTTGTCAATTTGTTTACTGTAAAATAGCATTGTATCTGGTCCAATAGTTTAGTAAGGGTTGGTAACAGGCTGATTGGTCGGCTATTTGAGCCAGTAAAGGGGGCTTTACTATTTTTCGGTAGAGGAATTACTTTTGCTTCCCTCCAAGCCTGGGGGCACACACATTCTAGTAGGCTTAAATTGAAAATATGGCAAATAGGAGTGCCAATATCGTCCGCTATTATCCTCAGAAATAATTCATCCAAGTTGTCATTGTTGATAGACAACAATAATTTTTCCACCTCTTCAACACAGACTTTACGGAATTCAAAATTACAATGCTTGTCTTTCATAACTTGGTCAGATATACTTGGATGTGTAGCGTCAGCAATTGTTGCTGGCATGTCATGGCTAAGTTTGCTAATCTTGCAATGAAAAAATTCATTAAAGTAGTTGGCAATATCAGTTGGTTTTGTGATGAATGAGCCATCTGATTCAATGAATGATGGAGTTGAGTTTGCCTTTTTCCCCCAAAATGTAATTTAAGGTGCTCCAAAGCAATTTACTATCATTCTTTGTGTCATATTGTAGTTTCTTCTTCTTTTTATTCAGTTTAGTTACATGATGTCTCAATTTGCAATACGTTTGCCAATCGGTTGTGCAGCCAGACTTATTTGCCTTTCCTTTTGCCTCATCCCTCTCAACCATACCATTTTTCAATTCCTCATCAATCCACGGAGATTCAACAGTTTTTACAGTCATTTTCTTAATGGGTGCATGCTTATTAGGAACTGGAATAAGCCATTTAAAAAATGTGTCAAGTGCAGTGTCTGTTTGCTCCTCATTACACACCACGGACCAACATATATATTATTTACATCAACAACATAGGAATCACTTCAAAACTTATTGTATGACCTCTTATACACAATATTAGGCCCAGACTTTGGAACTTTGGTTTTCTTAGATATGGCTACTATATTGTGATTACTAGATCCAATGGATTTGGATACTGCTTTCAAACAAATCTCTGCAGAAATAGTAAAGATATGATCACTACATGTTGATGATTTCATTCCTGTACTGTTTGTAACTACCCTGGTAGGTTGACTGAATACCTGAACCAGGTTGCTGGCACTGGTTACAGTTTGAAGCTCTCTTGAGTGGGCAGCCTGATGAAAGCCAGTCAATATTTAAAATCACCCAGAAAGTATACCTCTCTATTGATATCACATACATTATCAAGCATTTCACACATTATCCAGATACTGACAGTTAGAACTTGGTGGTCTATAGCAGCTTCCCACCAGAATGGGCTTTAGGTGAGGCAGATGAACCTGTAGCCATATTACTTCAACAGTATTTAACATGAAAAAGAAAAACCTATTGGGATCATTCAAAATCATAATGAATGTAAAATACTCATTGTAAGAATATGAGAGTAGGCCTATATTTCATAAAACGTTTCATCAAAATAATATAATCTGTGCCATTTGAACAATACATCTTGAGATGCACTTGGACACATCATCAGATCATAGATTATATAACTCAATCACGATTGCCTTGATTTAGTTGCAAATTTCCAATATGGAAAGTTCAGGTATATTTCAACATTGTAATAGTTTTTTGGATACAGTACACATAGGCTAAAAAAAACTATACAGAACACTGTGCTCTCAGGTAACAGGAAAAGTATATGTTTTGTAGTGTGTTGTCATGGACTCACCTGTGCCAAGCCCCAGCTTCACTTTGTGGTTCAGAACCCTGCGCACATCTAGCATACCACTGCACAACCTTGAGAGAGAAAAAAATGAGGGAAATGAGAGAGAATATGGACGGGTGAAACACCATGGCTGAGGATTTATAAATAAATCAGATTCTTATATTTGACCCTATCCAGTTAAGAACTCAGCAGTTATCCTAAATATCATATCAGCACTCAAGATAGCACACACACACAGACAGAGACAGAGAGAGAAAGACAGAGAGAGAAAATCAGAGTTATCCTCAGTGAACAAGTTTCAAATAGATACCAAACATGTATAATATAGCATTATTCTATCACTCATTCAATAGTCAGACCTCTGGATACTGTAACAGAGATACAATTTGGCCCCTCAGAGGTCGAAGGGCTGACTAAATCTTTGGCATTGTCCTTTGTCTTCCTTGTGCTCCTGGACAATTTGCCATGCAACTCCAGGTGTCAGAGAGCACATCAATTAGGGCCCAGCCTTTAGGTGGGGAAGAAGGAGAAAACACTTACGAGATGTTGGAATTGGGACAGTGAGCAACGGACGCCCCTGTCTCTCTGAACAGCTTCAGCTCTCCATCGGTCAGGTGACAACCATGAGCCATCACCGTCTGTGAACCATCATCATCATCAACAACAATATCATCATCATCATCCTTACTACCATTACCACATCATTACAGTGCATTGGGAAAGTATTCAGACCCCTTCACTTTTTCCACTTTGTTACATTAGACTTATTCTAAAATTGATTTAAAAAATAATTATCATCAATCTACACACACAATACCCCATAAGGACAAAGCGAAAAATAAGTTTAGAATTTTTTGCAAATGTATTTCAAATAAAAAACAGATATACCTTATTTACATAAGTATTCAGACCTCTCTGAATCAGAGGGGTTGGGTTAAATGCGGAAGACACATTTCAGTTGAATGCATTCAGTTGTACAACTGACTAGATATCCCCCTTTCCCATGAGACTCGAAATTGAGCTCAGGTGCGTCCTGTTTCCATTGATCATCCTTGAGATGTTTCTACAACTTGATTGGAGTCCACCTGTGGTAAATTCTATTGATTGGACATGATTTGGAAAGGCACACACCTGTCTATATAAGGTCCCACAGCTGACAGTGCATGTCAGAGCAAAAACCAAGCCATGAGGTCGAAGGAATTGTCCGTAGAGCTCAGAGACAGGATTGTGTCTAGGCACAGATCTGGGGAAGGGTACAAAAACATTTCTGCAGCATTGAAGGTCCCCAACAACACTGTGGCCTCCATCATTCTTAAATGGAAGAAGTTTGGAACCACCAAGACTCTTCCTAGAGTTGGCTGCCCGACCAAACTGAGCAATCGGGGGAGAAGGGCCTTGGTCAGGAAGATGACCAAGAACCCGATGGTCACTCTGAGAGAGCTCCAGAGTTCCTCTGTGGAGATGGGAGAACCTACCAGAAGGACAACCATCTCTCCAGCACTCCACCAATCAGGCATTTATGGTAGAGTGGCCAGACGGAAGCCATTCCTCAGTAAAAGGCACATGACAGCCCGCTTGGAGTTTGCCAAACGGCACCTAAAGGACTCTCAGACCATGAGAAACAAGATTCTCTGGTCTGATGAAACCAAGATTGAACTCTTTGGCCTGAATGCCAAGCGTCACGTCTGGAGGAAACCAGGCACCGCTCATCACCTGGCCAATACCATCCCTACGGTGAAGCATGGTGGTGGCAGCATCATGCTGTGTGGATGTTTTTCAGCGACAGGGACTGGGAGACTAGTCAGGAAGGTGATCCTTGATGAATACCTGCTCTAGAACTCTTAGAATCTCAGACTGGGGCAAAGGTTCACCTTCCAACAGGACAACGACCCTAAGCACACAGCCAAGACAACTCAGGAGTGGCTTCGGAACAAGTCTCTGAATGTCCTTGAGTGGCCCAGCCAGGGCCCGGACTTGAACCTGATCGAACATCTCTGGAGAGACCTGAAAATAGCTGTGCAGCGACGCTCCCCATCCAACCTGACAGAGCTTGAGAGGATCTGCAGAGAAGAATGGGAGAAACTCCCCAAATACAGGTGTGCTAAACTTGTAGCGTCATACCCAAGAAGAGTCGAGGCTGTAATCGCTGCAAAAGGTGATTCAACAAAGTATTGAGTAAAGGGTCTGAATACTTATGTAAATGTGATCAGTTTATTTTTAATACATTTGCAATAACTTCTAAAAAACCTGTTTGTGCTTTGTCATTATGAGGTATTGTGTGTAGATTGATGATAAAAATAAAAATGTAAAGGCTGTAACGTAACAAAATGTGGAAAAAGTGAAGGGGTCTGAATACTTTCCGAATGCACTGTATAATCATCATTGTCATAATTATCACCACCACCAATATCATCATCATGATCCTTATCGCCACCACTATCATTAGCAATATTATGATCTTCATTATCCATGGAATGTCCTTGTGGTGAGGTTGTGTGTGCGTGCATGCGATGGGCTAACCTTGTCTGTGAGAAGGTTGTGTCTGTGGTAGACATCTGTGTAGGAGTCGTAGTCTGGGAACAGCTCCTTCACCAGCTTCACCTCCTCCTTCGTCTCACTGATGTGACTCTGGGGATCACAGAGAAGATCAATGAATTGTTTGAATGTTCAGGTGATTATCAATGTGTATGAAAGCAAGAGAGAGAGATGGAGAGTCAGAGATAAATAAAGCATTATCTTCAAAGCAACACTCAATGGGATCCTCTTTACTTGGTTGCCGTGACGACAGGCTAGCAAGGCTCACCTGGATGTGCAGGTGGTTGTTCTGGGCAATCTCTCCCAGGTGACCCAGCAAGGCGGAGGAGCAGGATGGGGCGAAGCGCGGGGTCACCACTGGCCTCACAAGGGGGTACTGCCCCAAACAAGACAGAAATACACCCAGTGAGAAACACCCTAAAAAGCTCCTTTTAAAGATTCTGATCACAAATGTTCCTGTGATATTTTGGTTTTGTATTGAGGGAATGGGATGCAATACCTACATGGGTTTGCCACTGACTTGTACATGTTCCCTTACATTCTATTAGGCTTAGAAACACCCTGTTCTAGCGAGGCAAAGGAGTCTTACCTTCTTCTTTAAGAGCTCACCAATGAACCTAGAGCAACACAAAACAATAAATCAACACGTTTTTTTTCCTTCTTCAGAAGAATGCTGTATTACCAGACACAACCAAGCAAAACACTCTTGACAGGAGTTGAGAGACTGCTGGGGTGTATTTATTAGTCGCACACCATAGCAAAATGTTGCACCGTAGCAAAATGTTGCACTGTAGCAAAATAGAAAAATGTTGCACCGTAGCAAAATGTTGCACTGTAGCAAAATAGAAAAATGTTGCACCGTAGCAAAATACACTGCTCAAAAAAATAAAGGGAACACTTAAACAACACAATGTAACTCCAAGTCAATCACACTTCTGTGAAATCAAACTGTCCACTTAGGAAGCAACACTGATTGACAATAAATTTCACATGCTGTTGTGCAAATGGAATAGACAACAGGTGGAAATTATAGGCAATTAGCAAGACACCCCCAATAAAGAAGTGGTTCTGCAGGTGGTGACCACAGACCACTTCTCAGTTCCTATGCTTCCTGGCTGATGTTTTGGTCACTTTTGAATGCTGGCGGTGCTTTCACTCTAGTGGTAGCATGAGACGGAGTCTACAACCCACACAAGTGGCTCAGGTAGTGCAGCTCATCCAGGATGGCACATCAATGCAAGCTGTGGCAAGAAGGTTTGCTGTGTCTGTCAGCGTAGTGTCCAGAGCATGGAGGCGCTACCAGGAGACAGGCCAGTACATCAGGAGACGTGGAGGAGGCCGTAGGAGGGCAACAACCCAGCAGCAGGACCGCTACCTCTGCCTTTGTGCAAGGAGGAGCAGGAGGAGCACTGCCAGAGCCCTGCAAAATGACCTCCAGCAGGCCACAAATGTGCATGTGTCTGCTCAAACGGTCAGAAACAGACTCCATGAGGGTGGTATGAGGGCCCGACGTCCACAGGTGGGGGTTGTGCTTACAGCCCAACACCGTGCAGGACGTTTGGCATTTGCCAGAGAACACCAAGATTGGCAAATTCGCCACTGGCGCCCTGTGCTCTTCACAGATGAAAGCAGGTTCACACTGAGCACGTGACAGACGTGACAGAGTCTGGAGACGCCGTGGAGAACGTTCTGCTGCCTGCAACATCCTCCAGCATGACCGGTTTGGCGGTGGGTCAGTCATGGTGTGGGGTGGCATTTCTTTGGGGGGCCGCACAACCCTCCATGTGCTCGCCAGAGGTAGCCTGACTGCCATTAGGTACCAAGATGAGATCCTCAGACCCCTTGTGAGACCATATGCTGGTGAGGTTGGCCCTGGGTTCCTCCTAATGCAAGAAAATGCTAGACCTCATGTGGCTGGAGTGTGTCAGCAGTTCCTGCAAGAGGAAGGCATTGATGCTATGGACTGGTCCGCCCGTTCCCCAGACCTGAATCCAATTGAGCACATCTGGGACATCATGTCTCGCTCCATCCACCAACGCCACGTTGCACCACAGACTGTCCAGGAGTTGGCGGATGCTTTAGTCCAGGTCTGGGAGGAGATCCCACAGGAGACCATCCGCCACCTCATCAGGAGCATGCCCAGGCGTTGTAGGGAGGTCATACAGGCACGTGGAGGCCACACACACTACTGAGCCTCATTTTGACTTGTTTTAAGGACATTACATCAAAGTTGGATCAGCCTGTAGTGTGGTTTTCCACTTTAATTTTGAGGGTGACTCCAAATCCAGACCTCCATGGGTTGATCAATTTGATTTCCATTGATAATTTTTGTGTGATTTTCTTGTCAGCACATTCAACTATGTAAAGAAAAAAGTATTTAATAAGATTATTTCATTCATTCAGATCTAGGATGTGTTGTTTAAGTGTTCCCTTTATTTTTTTGAGCAGTGTAGAAACATTTTGCACTGTAGCAAAAAATGGTGCAACAGAAACCAATTACTCTAAAATGTCTTGTTTTTTAAATATACGAAAACATGTTTCTATTGGACAACTTCAGGTAGGTTCCTCCCCGTTTCGTTCTGTTTGGTTCCTGGGGGGGGGGGGATTCCGACCCGAGTTAAGCGTGCGTAAATGGAACCTAATTCCGTTTTTATGAATTTAAGCATGAGAATATTCACCCGCTATTTGTTTGGGGTGGAGATCAAATAAATGAAGGTGTGGCGGAGGTGTGTCTACAGATACACCGTATTCTGACCTTTACTTAATTCCCTCATGAATCCCCAACCTTTACACACTATGAAACAATTAATAAGGTCTAGCAACCTGTCGGTTCCAAGTGGAACATCTACAGTGGGGGAAAAAAGTATTTAGTCAGCCACCAATTGTGCACATTCTCCCACTTAAAAAGATGAGAGAGGCCTGTAATTTTCATCATAGGTACACATCAACTATGACAGACAAATTTAGAAGAAAAAAATCCAGAAAATCACATTGTAGGATTTTTAATGAATTTATTTGCAAATTATGGTGGAAAATAAGTATTTGGTCACCTACAAACAAGCAAGATTTCTGGCTCTCACAGACCTGTAACTTCTTCTTTAAGAGGCTCCTCTGTCCTCCACTCGTTACCTGTATTAATGGCACCTGTTTGAACTTGTTATCAGTATAAAAGATACCTGTCCACAACCTCAAAACAGTCACACTCCAAACTCCACTATGGCCAAGACCAAAGAGCTGTCAAAGGACACCAGAAACAAAATTGTAGACCTGCACCAGGCTGGGAAGACTGAATCTGCAATAGGTAAGCAGCTTGGTTTGAAGAAATCAACAGTGGGAGCAATTATTAGGAAATGGAAGACATACAAGACCCCTGATAATCTCCCTCGATCTGGGGCTCCACGCAAGATCTCACCCCGTGGGGACAAAATGATCACAAGAACAGTGAGCAAAAATCCCAGAACCACACGGGGGGACCTAGTTAATGACCTGCAGAGAGCTGGGACCAAAGTAACAAAGCCTACCATCAGTAACACACTACGCCGCCAGGGACTCAAATCCTGCAGTGCCAGACGTGTCCCCCTGCTTAAGCCAGTACATGTCCAGGCCCGTCTGAAGTTTGCTAGAGTGCATTTGGATGATCCAGAAGAGGATTGGGAGAATGTCATATGGTCAGATGAAACCAAAATAGAACTTTTTGGTCAAAACTCAACTCGTCGTGTTTGGAGGACAAAGAATGCTGAGTTGCATCCAAAGAACACCATACCTACTGTGAAGCATGGGGGTGGAAACATCATGCTTTGGGGCTGTTTTTCTGCAAAGGGACCAGGACGACTGATCCGTGTAAAGGAAAGAATGAATGGGGCCATGTATCGTGAGATTTTGAGTGAAAACCTCCTTCCATCAGCAAGGGCATTGAAGATGAAACGTGGCTGGGTCTTTCAGCATGACAATGATCCCAAACACACCGCCCGGGCAATGAAGGAGTGGCTTCGTAAGAAGCATTTCAAGGTCCTGGAGTGGCCTAGCCAGTCTCCAGATCTCAACCCCATAGAAAATCTTTGGAGGGAGTTGAAAGTCTGTGTTGCCCAGCGACAGCCCCAAAACATCACTGCTCTAGAGGAGATCTGCATGGAGGAATGGGCCAAAATAGCAGCAACAGTGTGTGAAAACCTTGTGAAGACTTACAGAAAACATTTGACCTGTGTCATTGCCAACAAAGGGTATATAACAAAGTATTGAGAAACTTTTGTTATTGACCAAATACTTATTTTCCACCATAATTTGCAAATAAATTCATTAAAAATCCTACAATGTGATTTTCTGGATTTTTCTTTCTCATTTTGTCTGTCATAGTTGACGTGTACCTATGATGAAAATTACAGGCCTCTCTCATCTTTTTAAGTGGGATAACTTGCACAATTGGTGGCTGACTAAATACTTTTTTCCCCCCACTGTACTTTATTTTTTCTGATAGAAATAACACCATTCTCCATGCACTGCAACTTACAAATTGATAAGATATATTGATAAGAGCTAGGTAAATGAGTAAGCTGTTTGGATTAGAGGATTGTAAATATAGATGACAATTGTTTTCGATCTATTTCACCTTTTCCACAGTGAAGTTTATGAAATGCAGGACTAATAACTAGGGAAGAAATGTGGAGACCCAAGCTACAGGCTTCTGTAGCCATACACAAATAACAGTATAGCGCCAAACCTACAGAGTTAATTTCTGATTTCTATAAAGTTTTAATTATATCATGTTAAATATTAGCCACTATTGGTAGCCACCGTCAGTTATACCCACATACATTTATAACTGTCACTGACTTCAATGTTAGTTTCCTTACATTTTGCATCATTCCATTACATCGTTAGTTTACCTTTCTTTCCTCTGTCATGATCGTGTGGTTGTTCTTGAGGATCGCTAGCAATAGTGGATCATATTAGTTAATTTGGGACATGTAGCCATTTGAATCATTATGGAATGCAGACTCATGTAAAGTCTAGAAAGAGCCAGCCATCTGACGCAATATGATAATGTTATTCTTGGTCATTGGTTGAATTTGCAGAAAAGGGCTTTGAGCATTCAAGAGAAGTGCACAAAATGTAGGCTTCCAGCACCTGCTTATATATAGAATAGAATACAATATCATAAAATGGAACAGAATAGAAACGTTTACCGTCCTCTTCCTCCAAGGAAATTATTTTCCACTACACCTTACAGTCTTGAGTCATGAGATAGAGTCAAAAGGCCATTGTGAGAGTCCATAAACTCTTCCTGTTCAAAGCTCCTGTTCTAATTCTTTAGATATTTATTATGTACAGTTGAAGTCGAAAGTTTACATACACCTTTGCCAAACACATTTAAACTCAGTTTTTCACAATTCCTGACATTTAATCCTAGTAAAAATGCCCTGTGTTGGGTCAGTTAGGATAACCACTTTATTTTAAGAATATGAAATGTCAGAATAATAGTAGAGAGAATTATTTATTTAAGCTTTTATATCTTTCATCACATTTCCAGTGGGTCAGAAGTTTACGTACACTCAATTAGTATTTGGTAGCATTGCCTTTAAATTGTTTAACTTGGGTCAAACGTTTCGGGTAGCCTACCACAAGCTTCCCACAATAAGTTGGATGAATTTTGGCCCATTCCTCCTGACAGAGCTGGTGTAACTGAGTCAGGTTTGTAGGCCTCCTTGCTCGCACACACTTTTTCAGTTCTGCCCACAAATGTTCTATAGGATTGAGGTCAGGGCTTTGTGATGGCCACTCCAATACCTTGACTTTGTTGTCCTTAAGCCATTTTGCCACAACTTTGAAAGTATGCTTGGGGTCATTGTCCATTTGGAAGGCCCATTTGCGACCAAGCTTTAACTTCCTGACTGATGTCTAGAGATGTTGCTTCAATATATCCACATCATTTTCCTTCTTCATGATGCCATCTATTTTGTGAAGTGCACCAGTCCGTCATGCAGCAAAGCATCCCCACAGCATGATGCTGTCACCCCGTGCTTCATGGTTGGGATGGTGTTCTTCAGCTTGCAAGCATGCCCCTTTTTCCTCCAAACATAACGATAATCATTATGGCCAAACAGTTCTATTTGTGTTTCATCAGACCAGAGGACATTTCTCAAAAAAGTACAATCTTTGTCCCCATGTGCAGTTGCAAAAAGTTGTCTGGCTTTTTTATGGCGGTTTTGGAGCAGTGGCTTCTTCCTTGCTGAGCGGCCTTTCAGGTTATGTCGATATAGGACACGTTTTACTGTGGATATAGATACTTTTGTACCTGTTTCCTCTAGCATCTTCACAAGGTCCTTTGCTGTTGTTCTGGGATTGATTTGCACTTTTCGCACCAAAGTACGTTCATCTCTAGGAGACAGAACGCGTCTCCTTCCTGAGCGGTATGAAGGCTGCGTGGTCCCATGGTGTTTATACTTGTGTACTATTGTTTGTACAGATGAACGTTGTACCTTCAGGCATTTGGAAATTGCTCCCAAGGATGAACTAGACTTGTGGAGGTCTACAAAAAAAAATTCTGAGGTCTTGTCTGATTTATTTAGATTTTCCCATGATGTCAAGCAAGTTTGAAGGTAGGCGTTATAATACATCCACAGGTACACCTCCAATTGACTCAAATTATGTCAATTAGCCTATCAGAAGCATCTAAAGCCATGATGATTTTCTGGAACGTTCCAAGCTCTTTAAAGGCACAGTCAACTTAGTGTATGTAAATGTCTGACCCACTGGAATTGTGATACAGTGAATTATAAGTGAAATAATCTGTCTGTAAACAATTGTTGGAAAAAGTACTTGTGTCATGCACAAAGTAGATGTCCTAACCGACTTTGTGGAGTGGTTGAAAAACAAGTTTTAATGACTCCAACCTAAGTGTATGTAAACTTCCGACTTCAACTGTACAGTCGTGGTCAAAAGTTTTGAGAATGACACAAATACTAATTTTCACAAAGTCTGCTGCCTCAGTTTTGATGATGGCAATTTGCATATACTCCAGAATGTCATGAAGAGTGAAAAGATGAACAAGGAGAGGAGGCAGCTTCGGAGGAAGTCATGACAGCAAAGTTGTCATCAAGTCAAAGGGTGGCTGCTTTGAAGAATCTCAAATAGAAAATATATTTTGATTTGTTTAACCCTTTTTTGGTTACTACATGAATCCATATGTGTTATTTCATAGTTCTGATGTCTTATTATTCTATAATGTAGAAAATAGTAAAAATAAAGAAAAACCCTTGAATTAATAGGTGTGTCCAAACGTTTGACTGGTACTGTCAAACCATCCTAATATACATACTACTGTACACAAGTGATAACTAAGTGGCTCGGGGAACAAAACATCAACATTTTGGGTCCATGGCCAGGAAACTCCCCAGACCTTAATCCCATTGAGAACTTGTGGTCGATCCTCAAGAGGCGGGTGGACAAACAAAAACCCACAAATTCTGACTAACTCCAAGCATTGATTATGCAAGAATGGGCTGTCATCAGTCAGGATGTGGCCCAGAAGTTAATTGACAGCATGCCAGGGCGGATTGCAGAGGTCTTGAAAAAGAAGGGTCATGTCACTAGCTGAGGTTAATGTGGTGCGGGAGTCAGGCGCAGGACACCGAAGCTTAGTCCAACAACGTTTACTAGTGCAAACCCAAGCACAATACAATGAACGGCCTCAAACAACAAACAGAGGCGAGCGATTACGCAGACTGTGCGTAAACTAACAAAACAATAAACAGAGAAAACACGCAGCACTAACGGACAGGCGAATAACAACACACAACCTAACCACTACAAAACAGGCAACTTATAGAACACATAATCAGACACAAACGGACACAGGTGCAATAGACAGACAAAAGCAATCAAACATAGAAACATTCAACGGTGGCAGCTAGTACTCCGGGGACGACGAACGCCGAAGCCTGCCCGAACAAGGAGGAGGAGCAGCCTCGGCAGAATCCGTGACAGGTCAACACTGCAAATATTGACTCTTTGCATAAACTTAATGTAATTGTCAATAAAAGCCTTTGACACTTATGAAATGCTTGTAATTATACTTCAGTATACCATAGTAACATCTGACAAAAATATCTCATAACACTGAAGCAGCGAACTTTGTGAAGACCAATACTTGTGTCATTCTCAAAACTTTTGACCACGACTGTATACAGCTTGCCCCCTCTCATATTTATTACCTACCTACCTGTTAGTTTCCCCTTGTCCCCTCTCATATCTATTACCTACCTACCTGTTAGTTTCCCCTTGCCCCCTCTCATATCTATTACCTACCTACCTTTTAGTTTCCCCTTCGGACTCCTCTGGCGTCTCTTTGTAATGTGGGACAAAGTTGTTTGTGTCCATACACACCTTGCCCACAAGGGCACGCTGTCCAAAATCGTCTGCAATGACAAGAAACATTGGCAAAGGTCACCATATCGGTCAAATCACCTGTCAGGGCAGCTGCATTTGGTGTGATGAGTAGCACTTTGTCAAGACTGTATCAGACTGGAGTCATTAGTGACCTTTGTGATGTTAGTCACTAGGCTTCGTCAGCATCGTGGAATAACCTAAATAATAAACTAAAGCTAACAGTAGTCTATTGAACCAAAAGGCGGGTGCTGCAGAAAATGCTTTAACGTTGTGATGACACAATTCTGGTGTCCTCCCAAACTACAAACTCTGGACTATTTTTAGGAGGAGTGATGCAACCACCAAAGGATAAACATTCCAGGCATACAGTTAATGGATGAGAAAGTGAGTAATTCTACTCACTCCTCCACATACAATATACCCTATGTTCATTTCTTGTTCTGAGCTGGTGTTCGTAAAAATAATTTTCATTACAGTGGGTAACCATAAAGACGGCATGCAGCAAATTAACAAAACGTTCACACTAGACTCCCCCAAGTGATGGCTCACACTGACATAAGAAGTTAAACATTGTCAACTACCTAACTACAAAGCATAGAGAATGTGTGCCAGAGGCTGGCCTAGCGGTCAAGACAGCCGCCTCCAGATCACTTGTATTGTATCCTCCTGCGACGAGGGTTAGAATCCCCACACCGCCATCTTTGATACTGTCTATCCCCTGCTATCAGTCTACCTACTTTCCTGTCTAAAGAAAAAATATGAAAACATACGAAAGAGGAGTGGAGTTCCATTCCCCTTTTAAACAAGAGACTGGGATTTATACAATTTTACATAACAACTTGCGCAGTGAAGGCATGTGGTCTAAGGCACTGCATCGCAGTGCTAGCTGTGCCAGTAGAGATCCTGGTTCGAATCCAGGCTCTGTCGTAGCTGGCCGCGACCGGGAGACCCATGGGGCGGTGCACAATTGGCCCAGCGTCGTCCAGGGTAGGGGAGGGAATGGCCAGCAGGGATGTACCTCAGTTGGTAGAGCATGGCGTTTGGAACGCCAGGGTTGTGGGTTCGATTCCCACGGGGGGTATGAAAAATAAAAAAATAATGTATGCACTCACTAACTGTAAGTCGCTCTGGATAAGAGCGTCTGCTAAATGACTAAAATAAATAATAATAAAATAATGTGTGTGTGTGTGTATATTCCAGGTACAGTTGTACACTTTGTGACTAAGGTTCATGTTTAGGTCCAGTTAGATAATGTCCTATACTATTTTACTATCTAACATGTCCTTCCCTTCCTCTCTCTATGTCTTTCTCATCAATTGTTATACTTACGTAATAAACACAAGAGTTATCCACAGGAGAGGAGACCACTGGAAACAGGTCAAAGTTCAAAGTACAACCACTCTGATTAAGATCACACAAATGTCTGGGCTAACTTTGACCTCGGCAAATGTGCAAGTGAGCAGTAGAGTGTGTGTGTGTGCACGTTTATGTGTGTGTTTTCTCACTTGCGATTTGGCCCAGCAGTAGAGAAGCGTCGGTGTGTATGGTGGCAAAGTAACAGGCCGTAGTCGTACCATTTCTCAGGGTTCTTTTCTGAAATAGACAAGTATTGCGTTAGTATTCGACTCTTTTCAAATAGGGCCTGCTCATACATACCCATCTCTCACTGCAATGTCACCTGCCCAAGCCTACTGTGTGTAACAGTATCTGGATTTCAGATTTTCTATGCCACTGTCCCACTCCGTGAGCATTCCTTATGGTAGCCAAGGAAGCAACCTTAAAGATATAGGGCCGATTCCGACCCGAGTTAAGCACGAGTAAATGGAACGTAATTCCCTTTTATGCACTTCTCTCTCTGCGTATTCTGACCTTGAACTTAAGCATGAGAATATCATGCTATTCACCTGCTATTCGTTTTTGGTGGAGATCGAATAAATGAAGGTGTGGCGGAGGTGTGTCTACAGATACGCCGTATTCTGACTTTGACTTAATTCCCAAATAATTCCACCACCTTTACGCGCGAGGAAACCATGAATAAGGTCTAGCGAACCTACCGGTTCCAAGTGGAAACGCATCAACTTCATTTTTTCCAATAGAAATAACACTTTTCTCCATGTTAAATATTAGCCACCATCAGTTTCGACCATCAGTAGGCCTAATAACAACTCATGTTCAACTGCCAATTCACTGTTAGTTCCCTTCAGTTGGTATAGACTACATTATCATTCCATTTAATGACATTGTTTAGTTTACCTTCATTTGCTTCCTCTATAAACGTCATCACAGCCGTGTGGTTGTTGCTGAGAATCATTAGTAACAGTTGATAATATTTTTTAAAAATGACATGTAGGCTAATTCAATCGTTATGGAGCGGAGCGCAGACTAAGCCCTAACAGTTTGAACCCGACAGAAGGCGTAGTACTTGTCATTACACAGTTCCATGGTTAGTGCAGGCAATAGACAAGGGTATAGCCTACTATTGTACACTAATCTTCCAACATTACCCTGGGTTAGAAAACTGAATGTGGCAATTTTCAGAATGAATCAAAACACTTTTCTTTCTTTCGTGCGTAAAGGCTCTCCAGACCTGTTTTTTTATGATTCTTAAATACTTTCCTAACCCTAAATAATCTACAAGATCAGAGCATTTTTAAATCTACCAACTGGTGCTGAAACTGAGACAAATATGCATATATTTAGATGGATTTCTTTCATTGATCTCTAATATTCTGAACCCGTTCTCTCCATATATTCTAGTGAGTCTGTCGACAAACTTTAAACTAAAAGGTACAATGTATTTAAAGGGATGGCTTAAGATAAATGTACTATTGAATGAAAACTCCATGAGAAAATCTGTTGGCCAGTAAGTGGGAGGGTTTTCAGCGGTTGAATTACATATACAGTGGGGGAAAAAAGTATTTAGTCAGCCACCAATTGTGCAAGTTCTCCCACTTAAAAAGATGAGAGAGGCCTGTAATTTTCATCATAGGTACATGTCAACTATGACAGACAAAATGAGAAAAAAAATCCAGAAAATCACATTGTAGGATTTTTAATGAATTTATTTGCAAATTATGGTGGAAAATAAGTATTTGGTCAATAACAAAAGTTTCTCAATACTTTGTTATATACCCTTTGTTGGCAATGACACAGGTCAAACGTTTTCTGTAAGTCTTCACAAGGTTTTCACACACTGTTGCTGGTATTTTGGCCCATTCCGCCATGCAGATCTCCTCTAGAGCAGTGATGTTTTGGGGCTGTCGCTGGGCAACACGGACTTTCAACTCCCTCCAAAGATTTTCTATGGGGTTGAGATCTGGAGACTGGCTAGGCCACTCCAGGACCTTGAAATGCTTCTTACGAAGCCACTCCTTCGTTGCCCGGGCGGTGTATTTGGGATCATTGTCATGCTGAAAGACCCAGCCACGTTTCATCTTCAATCCCCTTGCTGATGGAAGGAGGTTTTCACTCAAAATCTCACGATACATGGCCCCATTCATTCTTTCCTTTACACGGATCAGTTGTCCTGGTCCCTTTGCAGAAAAACAGCCCCAAAGCATGATGTTTCCACCCCCATGCTTCACAGTAGGTATGGTGTTCTTTGGATGCAACTCAGCATTCTTTGTCCTCCAAACACGACGAGTTGAGTTATTACCAAAAAGTTTTATTTTGGTTTCATCTGACATTCTCCCAATCTTCTTCTGGATCATCCAAATGCACTCTAGCAAACTTCAGACGGGCCTGGACATGTACTGGCTTAAGCAGGGGGACACGTCTCGCACTGCAGGATTTGAGTCCCTGGCGGCGTAGTGTGTTACTGATGGTAGGCTTTGTTACTTTGGTCCCAGCTCTCTGCAGGTCATTCACTAGGTCCCCCCGTGTGGTTCTGGGATTTTTGCTCACCGTTCTTGTGATCATTTTGACCCCATGGGGTGAGATCTTGCGTGGAGCCCCAGATCGAGGGAGATTATCAGTGGTCTTGTATGTCTTCCATTTCCTAATAATTGCTCCCACAGTTGATTTCTTCAAACCAAGCTGCTTACCTATTGCAGATTCAGTCTTCCCAGCCTGGTGCAGGTCTACAATTTTGTTTCTGGTGTCCTTTGACAGCTCTTTGGTCTTGGCCATAGTGGAGTTTGGAGTGTGACTGTTTGAGGTTGTGGACAGGTGTCTTTTATACTGATAACAAGTTCAAACAGGTGCCATTAATACAGGTAACGAGTGGAGGACAGAGGAGCCTCTTAAAGAAGAAGTTACAGGTCTGTGAGAGCCAGAAATCTTGCTTGTTTGTAGGTGACCAAATACTTATTTTCCACCATAATTTGCAAATAAATTCATTAAAAATCCTACAATGTGATTTTCTGGAGAAAAAAAATCTCAATTTGTCTGTCATAGTTGACGTGTACCTATGATGAAAATTACAGGCCTCTCTCATCTTTTTAAGTGGGAGAGCTTGCACAATTGGTGGCTGACTAAATACTTTTTTTCCCCACTGTATTTAGCGCGTGCATGGGAACCACTTCTGAAAAGCCTGTCACACACCTTACTAAGAAGTGCGTAGGAAAGGCATGTGTAAGAAAGGCTTAATTTCCTAAATCGGAATCGGGCCCATAGTGCAGTAATAGTTTTTGCTTCACTGCAGGTTTGTTTAATAAGCTAAAACTTCACAAAAGTAAACTATCCCTTTATTAACCTTTAGTAAAAGGCCATAGCCGTTTGTTATTGGCCTTCCTTTGCCACGACATCCAACCAATTACAACACATTGGTGTTCCTCTCCCTGCCCAGCAGTGAATTCCGAAAAGTGAGAGAAAATGCCAAAGTTTGCTGCTCCTGCGTGTCCTTTGTCACTGCCATATTACCCTCTGCAACACAAGGCTTTAAAAATTATAACGTTAGTCTTACAAACATTTAAAATAGGAAATGGAGATAAGAATTGTCTAGGATCTTCTATGCTAATCTGAAATCTACTAGCGGGTCATGTTCATTCGGATGTGCAACGGCACACATTTTAAAACATTTTGTGAGTGTTTCTTATTAGACAAGTTCAGGTAGTCCCTGTTTCAGTTTGTTTTCTTGCATTTGGTGCATACTGAACAGGGCACTGATGACTTCTATGGGCTGAGGTGTGTTAGTGTGGCTCAGACAGCTCACCACGACATGGGTGTAGACATTGCAGGCGAAATCCAGGTCTTTGAAGCGGGCCTCCACTGGGAAGGTGTACATGTTGAGCCACTGTAGCAGGGGCAGGTCAAGGGCTGTGCCTGCATAGCTGTACTGAGATGCGTGGATGTGGGTGTCCACCATCCCTGGCATGAAGAACTCACTACAGACAACAAAATGGGCTTTAGGATAATAACTGGGGTGTGTTCTGTCACAAACAGATGTAGTGAATTATTTGGAATCAGTGTTACTCTCATAGAAAGGACTCGTCACTCACTGCTGACCAAGCTGTGTAACAGCCAACGCCTCAAAACCCCACTTCTGTGACAGACTGTCCACTTCCTTCCCACTCCCAATGAAAGCAATCTGTCAACATGAGAACCAACCAGAGACAAGGTACTGATTAGAGCAACAGGGAGACAATCAGAGCCAGCTAGACTCAACAAGGTGATCAATTCATTTAAATATAATGTATCCATATATTGTTAAGTGAGCTATTGTAACACATCAGGTGCAATTAAGAAAGGCATCAGATTACACATCTTGCATCACATGCATGACAAAGCAATATATTGCTACACAGTCTGACTACATTTCACAACTTTTGTGACAGTTGTCACGGAATAACCCTAGTTCTACTCGAGTTACACGCCACACAATTATAACGGATCAAATGAAACTGGTTTGTCTTCTTTTGAAGTAAATGTTATTTGTGTAGGCCACACAAAAAAAAAACGAATAAAATGTTGGCTTGGGGGAATTTTTTTGTTTGCCAAGGTTTGTCATTACAGTATTTTGAAAATATTTACCGAGCCTATGCATGTTTGTAAAATGTATAGACTCCGGCAACAAATAAATAATGGATAAAAGAGTAGAAAAACATGTAAGTGTACTATGCCTATGTAAAGTAGGGTAATCAAGTTTAAAATGCAACGTTTTTAGGCCTACATAGGCCTATTTCTAAATTAATTGAAATAATGTATGATGCTCGTAAGATATATTAAAATACTGTTTCACAACTTCCTTCTGTGACAGACCTTCCCCTCCGTGTCCACTCCCAGTAGCCTATCCTCCAGAATTTCCACGGCTTTGTGATAGGTGGAGTGCACAAATGTCCCCCTGTAGACGTGCGCAATTCCCACAGCGGATTCGTTGAAGCTCGTCATCTCTGTACAGGTCAAAGAGCAGGGACCGGCAGTTTGATTATAGAAATTAATCACGTTACGATTTTATCCTCGGCGAGGATAGTGGGCGGTTATCTGCGCACCAATTGGCGCGACTCCACCTGTAGGCACAGTGGGACTGGCCAATAAGCGTGCGCCCACATGGACAGCAATAGCAGGTTTTTTTTTTCTCCACATATTGAGGGAGTTTGATTAAGTGCACCGGGCTATGGCCCGTGTCGTGAATGGACAAAAGCGGTGAGGGAGGAGCGCATTTCTCAAATCGAACAGTATAGGCTAATCAGCGCCACTCGGTCATGTTGTCAACAAGGTAGCATGATGCATCTTTCAGAAATGTACATCTCTTTTCCATAAAATATGTTAGCATTTTCAAACTAGTTTTCATTGGAAAGGCAGATTAAGTGGTTTAATTTGCATGTGAACACAAAATCCTACTCATACTCTACAGAACTTTTGTTTTGAGCCGATTTCGCAGTCCAAAACGGGACACCTGGGAGGCAAGCCAGTTCCAAAACGAACGCAATCAACGCTAACTCGGTTCAGAACCGGATGTAGGTCGCCAAGATGTAGTCTATCTTTACAATAAACAACTCCTTGTACAATGAGGGTATTAAGCTATTACACACTCCCAAATCTACATCTAGCCTACAACTAGCTAGCCTACATCGCAATAAGTTGTTAAGACACAAGTCTTGTTCAAATTGTGTTGATTGTAAAATAATGGAACTTCTATGCAATTGTTGTTATTATTAGTTTATAGTAGGGTTATCAAAATAGGTTATTCTGCATGAGCAATGGTGCATTACTCATTTTCGTACGATAGTTTCGCTCTCCAGTCTCTATAAGCAATTTTTGGCATAGCCTAGACGTGTTCTCCAAGGACTGCTTAGACATGGTTACAGGTGAGAGGAGAGTATATATAGGCTTAGTTTTTTACACAATTGTAAATGAGAGGGAAGGTATACAAATATCTTGAAAAATATTCACCACCTTTGTTGCGGAAAGCCTAAATTAGTTATTTAGTCAAGTTTGCTTACCAAATAACTTGCATAATGGATTCCAGCTGTGTGTAGTACTAGGTGTTAACATGATTTTTAAATAGGCGTATACCTCCATAATCAACCACAAAGACCAAGGAGCTTTTCCAATGGCTTAGGAAGGGCACCGAATGATATGTGGTAAAGACACTGAATATTCTGTTAAATTGTCAAGTTACTAATTAAATGCCAACTCTGAAAAACATCACAATAGTAGCCACTTGGTTGCAGAAGGATATCACTTATAACTGCCTCATGAATTAAGTTAATATGACTAACCCCATCATTTAGTTAATATGACTAACCCCATCATAACCTAAAATGTAAAGTTATTTTAATAATGTTAGCAAAATAAAATATATTGCTTCAAAATATGGTTGAAACTATCAAGAGATTGGTAGGATGCTAATGACTAATAGTACTTGATATATATATATATATTTTTTACATTTCTTAGTCATTTTAGCAGACGCTCTTATCCAGAGCGACTTACAGGAGAAATCAGGGGTTAAGTGCCTTGCTCAAGGGCACAGACAGATTTTTCACCTAGTCGACTCGGGGATTAGAACCAGCGACCTTTCGGTTACTGGCACAAAGCTCTTAACCACTAAGCTACCTGCCGATATGATATGGCCCAATAGGTCATGTAAATTGGCCAACATCTTCAAATGAAATGAACCAAAAGACAATCATATTTAGCAACTTCTATGTCATAATCCAGACAATTTCAAACAAGTTGCTGGTTCAGCACTAAAGCTCACTGCTTCAACACTGAATCTCCCTGGGCATTCCAAGTGAGTTTGGCCCAAAGTTTGTTTTGTATCGTCCAGAAATTAAATTCATAGAAAGGTTCTTTGGGGAGGGGTGTTTGGCATACATTTTAAATCTGCATCCAAAATAATTATTGAGAAAAAATAATAAAAGTAGCAGAGAGCACTAAAAATGTGAGATACTTGGAGTCAGCCTGCTGGAAGTGGTTGGTGGGGGGGGGTTGCTGAAATAAATACATTTGCACAACCTACAGATGACTATATGGGTCCACTAATACTGGACTATTAAAAGGCCCAGTGTACTACTTTTGTGAAAAAAATACATTTATTTTTCACATTCTGATTTCAGGGGGTGCTGGAGCACCCTCAGCACCCCTACTTCCCGCAGCTATGCTTGGAGTTTAAAATACTGTCTAAAAATAAAAAAAATTAAAAAAGGGTACTGTTAAGTTCAACAATAAGAAACAAAAAAAAGATCACTCCAGTGAAAAAGGGATCTAACAAATGAGCCACTGACAACCAAAACGAAGCGGGTGTGGTTTTAAAACGGGTTCTGAAAGGCATCCATTGGTGTGCCTTACTCACAGGGTGCTGGCCAAGCAAACTCAAGTAGGGTCTTAACAAACCCCCACCATGGACGCCCACTAGATCTGCATGATAGACGAACTAAAGAAGAAGAAAAAAAACAATTTAGGGAGTAAAAACAAAACGTGGAGCAAGCCAAACAGAGGAAACAAGATCAAACTTAGAGGAAGAGCTAAACAGCCATGTAGCTCTTCAAACATCTCTCATGCCAACTGAAGCATGGGCTGTGCAGCTCTTGAATATCACCTGTGCCAGCATAGGTGAAACTAATGAGGCAACAGGTGCAACACATCCTGACCAACTAGGATGATTCCAATCAGCGTGCGTCCACACCTAAATAAAACCAACCTTGAAATCGAAAATGAAAAACAAAGCCTGTAACAGTACCTTTCAGCCATGAATTAATGTAAATAAAATAGTATTCTTAATTTAAACACTACTCATATTTCAAAGCACATGCACACTACGGTTTCAATTGACAGCAAGACAGCCTTTGCAGCATTTACAGACTAATCATTGTAGTGTTTTAAAGCAGACCGTGCTCGAGGAAGGACTGCATTTGCATATTAGACTTTCAAGGCAAGGAAACAGTTTTGTTATTTCGGTCAACTGTCCCTTTAAGTTAGACAGAGCACGTCACTGGACTTTCGATCATGTGTTTTCGATTACGTGTGTTTGAATAAGCAGAACAAACGCATGTGAGCATTACCAAAGGCACTAAAAACCTGCTCTAAGATCATCAATGAATTGTGTTAATAGCATGATAACAAGTTAGCATGACTCACATGGTCCACTTAGCCTTGTAGCGCTGAAAGGGACAGAACTGAGAGAAGACGATGTCCCACCATGGCAAAGAGATGAAATAATTATCTATAAACAGAGCTACACTGAGTATACCAAACATTAGGAACGCCTTCCTAATGTTGGGTTGCACCCCCTCCACTCCCTTACCTTACCCTCAGAACAGCCTCAATTCATCAGGGCATGGACTCTACAAGGTGTCGAAAGCGTTTCATAGGGATGCTGGCCCATGTTGACTCAAATGCTTCCCAAAGTGGTGTAAAGTTGGCTGGATGTCCTTCGGGTGGTGGATCATTCTTGATACACACGGGAAACTTTTGAGCGTGAAAAACCCAGCAGTGTTGCAGTTCTTGACATAAACCGGTGCACCTGGCACCTACTACCAGCCCCCGTTCAAAGGCACTTACATTTTCTATCTTGATCATTCACCCCCTGACTGTCACACATACACAATCTTTGTCTCAATTTTCTCAAGGCTTAAAAATCCTTATTTAACCTGTCTCCTTCCCTTTATCTACACTGATTGAAGTGAATTTAACAAGTGACATCAATAAGGGATCATATCTTTCACCTGGTCAGTGTCATGGAAAAAGCAGGTGTTCTTAATGTTTTATTACACAAAATACACCTTCACTGTCAGAATCAATCTCAAAACTTTTGTGGGGACATACAGTGCATTTGGAAAGTATTCAGACCCCTTTACTTTTTTCCTTCATTGTTACATTTACAGCCTTATTCTAAAATGGATTAAATACATTTTATCCCTCAATCTCCACACAATACCCCATAATGACAAAACGAAAACAGGTTTAGAAATGTTTGCACAAAAAATAAAAATATAAATAAGAGATACCCTATTTACATAAGCATTCTGACCCTTTGCTATGAGACTCAAAATTGAGATCAGGTTCATCCTGTTTTCATAGATCATCCTTGATGTTTCTACAACTTGATTGGAGTCCACCTGTGGTAAATTCAATTGATTGGACATGATTTGGAAAGGCACACACCTGTCTATATAAGGTCCCACAGTTGACAGTGCATGTCAGAGCAAAACCCAACCCATGAGGTCGAAGGAATTGTCCGTAGAGCTCCGAGACAGGATTGTGTCTAGGCACAGATCTGGGGAAGGGTACCAAAACATTTCTGCAGCATTGAAGGTCCCGAAAGAACACAGTGGCCTCCATCATTCTTAAATGGAAGAAGTTTGGAACCACCAAGAGCTGGCCGCCCGGCCAAACTGAGCAATCGGCGGAGAAGGGCCTTGGTCAGGGAGGTGACCAAGAACCCAGTGGTCATTCTGACAGAGCTCCAGAGTTCCTCTGTGGAGATGGGAAAACCTTCCAGAAGGACAACCATCTCTGCAGCACTCCACAAATCAGGCCTTTATGGTAGAGTGGCACTCCTTAGTAAAAGGCACATGACAGCCCGCTTGGAGTTTGCCAAAAGGCACCTAAAGGACTCTGACCATGAGAAACAAGATTCTCTTGTCTGACGAAACCAAGATCGAACTCTTTGGCCTGAATGCCAAGCGTCACGTCTGAAGGAAACCAGGCACCATGCCTACCGTGAAGCATGGTGGTGGCAGCATGCTGTGGGGATGTTTTTCAGCAGCAGGGACTAGTCAGGATTGAGGGAAAGATGAACGGAGCAAAGTACAGAGAGATCCATTAAGAAAACCTGATCCAGAGCGCTCAGGACCTCAGACTGTGGCGAAGGTTACCCTTCCAACAGGACATCGATCCAAAGCACACCGCTTCGGGACAAGTCTCTGAATGTCCTTGAGTAGCTCAGCCAAAGCCCGATCGAACATCTCTGGAGAGCCCTGAAAATAGCAGTGCAGCAATGCTCCCCATCCAACCTGACAGAGCTTGAGAGGATCTGCAGAGAATGGGAGAAACTCCCTAAATACAGGTGTGCCAAGCTTGTAGCGTCATACCCAAGAAGACTCAAGGCTGTAATCGCGGCCAAAGGTGCTTCAACAAAGTACTGAGTAAAGGGTCTGAATACTTATGTAAATGAGATATTCTAAAAACCTGTTTGTGCTTTGTCATTATGGGGTATTGTGTGTAGATTGATGAGGGGGGGAAATGACTTAATCCATTTTAGAATAAGGCTGTAACGTAACAAAATGTGGAAAAAGTGAAGGAGACTGAATACTTTCCGAATGCACTGTATGTGTACGTGTGTGTATTACTATATTTATATACACTGGATATCTTTTTTCAATGAGAAAAGCTGCGGGGTCACTATAATGAATTTATTCACAGTAATGCTTGTCAATTGTCCTTCAAACACGACAGGATAACGCTTCCTTAAAGCTATCAAAACAGAACAAAATTGATGTCTCATAGGATTTATTATAAAACAGTTAATTGAAAGTGGGCTTGTCCATTTAAATGTCCCAACACCAAATATAAGTAGGCTATTGTATTTTAGAGTGGTGAAATCTACTGTGGAGGCTTCTATGCAAAAGTATGTATAATCACAGAGGATAAGTATATTAATCCATTTCAATGAATACAGGAGAGGTACAGTTAGGGTGATCTTGGTTTAGCTGTCTTTAGTCTTTGAAACTAACAAGTGCCACGTCAGGGATAGGGACCTTGCCTCCTGCCTTCTCAAGACCCGAGTCACTGGGAAAGTCCTCATAGTCACTGCTCAAATCGCCAAAGTCATTGTCATTGTCAAACTCATCTAAGTCCTTCTTCCTCCGAGTGCGTCCGGTCTTCTTTTGATTGGGGTCTTCCTCCTCTTCCTCCTTTGTGTTAACCCTATAGGTGGAAGCGGAATGAAAAAAATAATCATGAAAAATTGAACCCTTTGATCTTTACAACCTGAAAGTACTAGTGCCCAACAGCACACGTGGTTATTCAGAGACACAAAAACCTATTGAACTAGTAGTGGATACGGGGATAATTGTAACACTTAATACAAACAACTTCAATTTGTCTGCTACAAATTGATATAGTTATCATTTTGTCTCAAACAGAATGCATGATTTTGTCTCAAACAAGGACAGTTACAGTATGTTTCAATTGACCCCGTGGTCAGGGTCAGTTGTAAGTGTTTGTGGTAAAATTTAGCATAAATATATTTTTAATGACTATAATTAACACATGCATTTCAAGAATGAATGCATTTTTATTGAACATAAGAAAATTAAAAAAATTGCTGAGCGTGGCACAGTGACTTGACTCTTCACATGACTTTGCAACTAAATTGAGCATGTGCACAGTGAATCACATGATTCTAGCTAGTTCCTGATTGGAGATATTGAAACTGACAGTTATTTCCCTGGTCTTCCCTATGCACTCGTGTTATTATTAGGGATTACTAATAGGTTACATTTATAAGCACTGACATTTTCAAACTAAGATGTGTTCATGTCAAGTGCAGTGAAATATATTTTTAGTTGTTTAGCAGACGCTCTTATCCAGAGCGACTTACAGGAGCAATTAGGGTTAAGTGCCTTGCTCAAGGGCACAAACAGATTTTTTACCTAGTCGGCTCGGGAATTAGAACCAGCGATCTTTCGGTTACTGGCACAACGCTCTTAACCACTAAACTACCTGACGCCCAATTTCTATATGTTAAGGACCTTGAAATGGATTTGTTGTAAGAAATGTGCTATAGACATGTAAATAACATTTCATTTGATCCAGATTTAAAGTGCTAACATGAGTACTCAAAATAATTTTCATGAGAGTACTTGAACAAAGGGGTATCACCACTGAAGGCCATTTAAAGTTACCAGAATTTGCGCACTTGCAACACACACATTTCATAATAATTTGAATAAAGCAGTGGAGAGCAGTATAATTCTGTGGGGCAGGTCTCTCATGCCTTTATTATAATATGATTTAGACATAGAGCTAATCTCGAGGTAAGAAAACATTTAAGACTGTGGTAAACATTCTTTTTAAACGATCCCTTGAACATGCTATACCGAACAAAAATATAAACGCAACATGTAAAGTGTTGGTCCCATGTTTCATGAGCTGAAATAAAAGATCCCAGAAATGTTCCATAAACACAAAAACCTTCTCTCAAATTTTGGACCTCCACATCTGGCTTATTCACCTGCGGGATCGTCTGAGACCAGCCACCCGGACAGCTGATGAAACTGTGGGTTTGCACAACCGAAGAATTACTACACAAATTTCCTTCTCAGGGAAGCTCATGTGCGTGCTCGTTGTCCTCACCAGGGTCTTGACTTGACTGCAGTTTGGCGTCGTAACCAACTTCAGTGGTCAAATGCTCACCTTCGATGGCCACTGGCACGCTGGAGAAGTGTGCTCTTCACGGATTAATCCCGGTTTCAACTGTACCGGGCAGATGGCAGACAGCGTGTATGTGAACAGAGTGCCCCAGTGGGGTTATAGTATGGGCAGGCATAAGCTACGGACAACGAACACAATTGCATTTTATAGATGGCAATTTGAATGCACAGACACACCGTGACGAGACCCTGAGGCCCATTGTCGTGCCATTCATCCGCCGCCATCACCTCATGTTTCAGCATGATAATACACGGCCTCATGTTACAAGGATCTGTACACAATTCCTGGAAGCTGAAAATGTCCCAGTTCTTCCATGGCCTGCATACTCACCAGACATTGAGCATGTTTGGAATGCTCTGGATCAACGTGTACGACAGCGTGTTCCAGTTCCCGCCAAAATCCAGCAACTTCGTACAGCCATTGAAGAGGAGTGGGACAACATTCCACAATCAACAGCCTGATCAACTCCATGCGAAGGAGATGTGTCGCGCTGCATGAGGCAAATGGTGGTCACCCCAGATACTGACTGGTTTTCTGATCCACGCCCCTACCTTATTTTTAAGGTATATGTAACCAACAGATGCATATCTGTATTCCCAGTCATGTGAAATCCATAGATTAGGGTATAATGAATTTATTTAAATTGACTGATTTCCTTATATGAACTGTAACTCAGTAAAATCTTTGACATTTTTGCATGTTGCGTTTATGTTTTTGTTCAGTGTAGTTACCATTTCTTGAATCCAAAAGGACAGTGTTATGCAGTATTTTGATAGCGGTCATTCAAAACAACAAATTACATGCTAAATGAGAACATAGTTATTATTTAGCTTACTAGCCGCCGAAATTGTCGCAACCCCTATTACTAGCCTGTTCAACCTCTCTTTTGTAACGTCTGAGATCCCCAGAGATTGGAAAGCTGCCGCGGTCATCCCCCTCTTCAAAGGGGGTGACACTCTAGATCCAAACTGTTACAGACCCATATCCATCCTGCCCTGCCTTTCAAAAGTTTTTGAAAGCCAAGTTAACAAACAGATCACCGACCATTTCGAATCCCACCGTACCTTCTCCGCTATGCAATCCGGTTTCCGAGCTGGTCATGGGTGCACTTCAGCCACGCTCAAGGTCCTAAACGATATTATAACCGCGATCGATAATAGACAGTACTGTGCAGCCGTTTTCATTGACCTGGCCAAGGCTTTCGACTCTGTCAACCACCGCATTCTTATTGGCAGACTAAATAGCCTTGGTTTCTCAAATGACTGCCTCGCCTGGTTCACCAACTACTTCTCAGATAGAGTTCAATGTGTCAAATCAGAGGGCCTGTTGTCTGGACCTATGGCAGTCTCTATGGGGGTGCCACAGGGTTCAATTCTTGGGCCGACTCTTTTCTCTGTGTATATCAATGATGTCGCTCTTGCTGCTGGTGACTCTCAGATCCACCTCTACGCAGACGACACCATTTTGTATACATCTGGCCCTTCATTGGACACTGTGTTAACAAACCTCCAAACGAGCTTCAATGTCATACAACACTCCTTCAGTAGCCTCCAACTGCTCTTAAACACTAGTAAAACTAAATGCATGCTCTTCAACCGAACGCTGCTTGCACCCGCCCACCCGACTAGAATCACTACTCTCGACGGGTCTGACCTAGAGTATGTGGACAACTACAAATACCTAGGTGTCTGGTTAGACTGTAAACTCTCCTTCCAGACTCACATTAAGAATCTCCAATCCAAAGTTAAATCTAGAATCGGTTTCCTATTTCGCAACAAAGCCTCCTTCACTCATGCTGCCAAACATGCCCTCGTAAAACTGACTATCCTACCGATCCTTGACTTCGGCGATGTCATTTACAAAATAGCCTCCAACACTCTACTCAGCAAATTGGATGTAGTCTATCACAGTGCCATCCGTTTTGTCTCCAAAGCCCCATATACTACCCACCACTGTGACCTGTACGCTCTTGTTGGCTGGTCCTCACTACATATTCGTCGCCAAACCCACTGGCTCCAGGCCATCTATAAATCACTGCTAGGCAAATCCCCGCCTTATCTTAGCTCATTGGTCACCATAGCAACACCCACCCGTAGTATGCGCTCCAGCAGGTATATCTCACTGGTCATCCCCAAAGCCAACACCTCCTTTGGCCGCCATTCCTTCCAGTTCTCTGCTGCCAATGACTGGAACGAATTGCAAAAATCTCTGAAGCTGGAGACACTTATCTCCCTCACTAACTTTAAGCATCAGTTGTCAGAGCACCTTACCGATCACTGCACCTGTACACAGCCCATCTGAAATTAGCCCGCCCAACTACCTCATCCCTATATTGTTATTTATTTTGCTCATTTGTACCCCAGTATCTCTATTTGCACATAATTTCTTGCACATCTATCATCCCAGTGTTAATACTAATTATAATTATTTTGCACTATAGCTTATTTATTGCCTTACCTCCATAACTTGCTACATTTGCACACACTGTATATATATATATATATATATATATATATATATATAATTTATATATATATATATATATATATATATATATTTTTTTTTTTCTGTTGTATTTTTGACTTTGTTTTGTTTTACCCCATATGTAACTCTGTGTTGTTGTTTTTATCGCACTGCTTTGCTTTATCTTGGCCAGGTCGCAGTTGTAAATGAGAACTTGTTCTCAACTGGCTTACCTGGTTAAATAAAGGTGAAATAAAAAAATAAAATAAAAATTACAATGAACAAGGTAAATGTGGACTATTTGTTTTCACCCAGTAGACGGCAGTAGAAACAGACATCACTGTTTCCAAGCAACATCTCTGCCAGCTTAGCACACTGCTTGTGGGCATTAGACTCACACATACACCATAGTGTAGGAACACTCACGGAATGACGATGTCCTCTTTCTTCCCACACTTGGCACAAAGCTCCAGCTTCAGGGCACAGGGTTTACAAATGACGTGATACGCATCCTTCACGGTCTTCTGAGAACATTTCACACTGAAACACACAGAAACACCCCCTGAATACCCATGTTCTCCACCCCTTCCCTAGCCAACATTTCTCCCATTCAAATCCAAAAAAAGCTTCCCTTGATAAATCTAAAATGTAAAACATAATCAACTGTAAAAATGACGGCGAGCTTTGTCGGGCTAGATAAGTGGGATAAATGCATGCACCTGAGTACATCCTACCTCTATTTGGCTCACTATTGGATCATTAATCATTAATATGCCACTTAGCAAACGTTTTTATCTCAAACGACACTGAGTGCATACATTTTCAGCGTGTGTGTGTACTCACCATGTTCGAGGTTGGGTGAGGGATTTGTATTTGTTGTACTTGACTTTCCACTCAATAACTTCCTTGCAGCGTTGGCACAATCCGTTGTGGACCTTTGAGTTTGCTATCTGCAACAACATCAGCACCAGATTTACACAGGGAAAAGTAAAACAGACCTACAATCAGCCCAGCATTATCCATACGTATGGTAGACATAGTTGCCAGACAGAATGAATCCAAATGGTTCGCTAGCTAGCCAACTGTTTTGCTAACGCACTGCCATCATGTCTTGTAATGAAGCAAGGCGCTATGTAACGTTAGCCAGTCAGTCATAGACCGTACCTTCACTTGAACACTTGCTCCATATTTGTCGTTCTTGTAAGCAGTCGTGTTTTGGTGCTTCTGTCCTCGTGAGCGAGATGCGTTGCCTTTTTGAGAACTCATTTTGATATAAACAGAACTAGCGCTTGAGCTCACATACCACAACACATGGCATGACAAAATAACCCGGAAGAATATGCCTCGTCATGAGTGACGTCGAATAAAGAGCTACAATTTAACTTTACAAAATCAGTGGTATCAGCGTTTAATAGCATAAAAATCCAGACGCGAATATATTATTGTTCTAATTGAAATATCGTATTTACACTTTCTCTTTTAGATAACGCATTTCCCTTATCCCATTCCGCAAAAAATGTAAATAATTACGTCATTCTATACCGGAAGAGGTAACGCCTTGAGCAATCTGATTGGCCTCTGTTAGAAAATAGTCGTTTCTAATTGGCTTTCTTATAAGCCAATTCAATCATACGGGCGTCACTACGGGGTTCGATGTTTATTTGTTCCGTTTCCCGAAGAGAAGATAGTCTTCGAGCAACAGTGGGCTAGCTACAAGGCTTGAACCTGTGACTGAAGTCAACATTATATAGCATATTTGTTTTACATACGTCTTGTGGAGGCAATTAAGTGAATATCCGGACCACATGGACAAGACTGAGTGTCAAGCAGTTGGAGCTTGGTTTGGGTAGACTGTAGTCGTGTGTAAGCCCCGTCAAGAAGATACATAGCTACCCTGCTAACCAGAGTGGACGAAGGGATATTCGAGTCAACCTGCCTGGTTAACGCTAGCTACTTGTACGCGTTATCTGTCTACGGCAGCTAGCTAGCTAAGTTACTCGCCAGAATAATCGAAATACTAACTACAATTCGCAACGTTACCAGGTATGTGTGTGAACCTCTTCGGGTAGCCTAGCTAGCTAGTATCAAAGCTTTTCTATTGACTCTATTAGCTCGCTAATAACGTAAATTATTGGCTGTTAGGAAATAGTTATCTTTCGTTTAAGGGGAAGGAGTTCTCTACTCAGAAGTGTTTGCTGTACCTTTGCCGAACACTTTACTTTTCAGTCATCATAGGCTGGCAAGGTGGTCCGACGATTTATTTTTGCTAATGTTAATATAATCGCTACGAAGCAATTCTGTCAAGCACCTCGGACTAGAAAGATTAATCAGGCGGTATATACCAATTAATTGTGTATTACAGCCTGATTAATCAGACTACTCCTTGACAGGCATTGATAAACCTTCAGTGCCATTGTAAACTAACGTTATAGCTAAATGTATCAGGATGTCTATAGCCAGGCCTTTTGGATAGTCTCTAAAACAAACCCTCGCTGATGTGTAACGTTATGGGGTCCTCAAGAATCTGAATTGCTTTTATAGATGGGTTGGCTGACAACCTCATGAAAAAGATGTGCTAGCTTCCATGGGGCAGAACTCAGCCTGTTGTGATTCTGGATGGCCAGATTGCTTGCAAGAATGACAAGAAAAGTGGGTGCGAGGGGATGTGCTGTGGGATTATTTTATATACTCTTTGCCCTAGGAGAGAAAGTCAGCTTTGGCAGTGTGGAGAGCCTCCTTGACACGGAAGAGCAGTTTCGGTTGAGTCAACAGTCTTGAAGCCTGACTGGTTAGGGTCAAGAAGATCGTTCTGAGAGAGTTGGTCAGAGACAGCATGCTTAAGTGTTTTGGAAAGAAAATAAGTGACATCAGAGGGGTTGAGTGTTGGTTTTTTGAGGAGCGACTTGGGCCATTTTGAAGAAAGAGGGGACGCAGCCAGTGGTCAGAGATGAGTTGATGAGGGAAGTGAGGAATGGGAGAATGTCTCCAGACATGGTCTAGAGGAGGGGATGGGGTCGAGCGGGCAGGTTGTCGGACGGCCGGACCTCACTAGTCGCAGGATTTCATCTGGAGAGAGAGGGGAGAAAGAGGTCAAGGCGTAAGGTTTGTTCTGTGTGAGTAGGACCAGTGGACTCAATAGGCTGAGTGAATGAGGAGGGGATGTCGCCAACCTTCTTTTCAAAGTTGACAAAGTTGTCCGCATAGAGGGAGTAGGGAGGGGGTAGAGGATTAAGGAGGGAGGAGAATGTGGAAAATAGTTTCCTAGGGTTCGAGGCAGAAGCTTGTCATTTAGAGTGATAGAAAGTGGCTTTAGCAGCGGATACAGAGGAAGAGAAGGTAGAGAGGAGGGAGTGAAAGGATGATAGGTCCACCGTAACTTTAGTTTTCCTCAATTATCGCTCAGCTCCCCGCAGCCCTGTTCTGTAAGCTTGCAATGAGTCACTCAGCCACGGAGCAGGAGGGGAGGGGACAGTGCAAGTCATAGGATGCGGAAAGGGAGTATAATAGGGTCGAGGAGGCAGAATAAGGAGGGAGAAGGATTTAGCAGAAGGGAGAGATGATAGGGAAAGGGGGATACCTATTCAGTTGTACAACTGTATGCATTCAACTGAAATGTGTCTTCCGCATTTAACCCAACCCCTCTGAATCAGAGAGGTGCGGGGGGCTGCCTTAATCAACATCCACGTCTTTGGTGCCCGGGGAACAGTGGGTTAACTGCCTTGCTCATGGACAAAACAACATACTTTTATCTTGTCAGATCTGGGATTCGACCCAGCAACCTTTCGGTTCATAAAGGATAAAGAGGAAAGGGGAGTGGGAGCGAAGATTGCGATGGCGCATGACCATCTGAGTGGCTAGGGTTGGAGAATGAGACAGAAAAGGAAACAATTTAGTGATCTGAGACCTGAAGGGGGGTTGCCGTGAGATTAGTAGGCGAACAGCCTCGAGTAGAGATGAGGTCAAGTGTATTGCCTGACTTGAGTGGGAAGGGACTAGGAAAGGGTGAGGTCAAAAGAGGCAAGGAGGGGAAAGAAAGAGATGAAAATAAATTAATCGAAGGGAGACATCGGGAGGTTGAAGTCGCCCAGTACGAAGAGCAGTGAGCCGTTGTCAGGAAATGAGCTTATTAAGCTCATTAAGGAACTCTAAGGGCACTTGGTGGGTGATAGATGACAACAATGTTAAGCTTGAGTGGAGAAAATAGAAAACCTATGCTTAGGAGAAATGAGCAGCCCTGTGCCACCACCGCAACGAACAGATGCTCTCAGACTATGAGAGAGACCTAGTCCGATGAAGAGAGAGCAGCTGGAGTAGCAGTGTTCTCTAGGGTGGTTAATATCTCAGTCAGGGCCAAAAAGTCTAGGGACTGAAGGGCAGCATAGGCTAAGATGAACTCTGTGTTCTTGACCACAGATAGGCCGTTCCGAACGCTGCCAGAGACCAGGAATTCCACATGGGTTGTGCGCGCAGGGTACACTAAATTAGAAGGGTTGCAGCCAAGGGGTGGGGAGCGTCTGTAAAGCCTACAGGGAGAGGAGCGAACTGGGATAGAAAACACACACATAGTTGCCAAAGCTACAAACGAGCAAAATTAGCAGAACCGTCTTTGTTTCAGCGACGGTCTTAGTTTTGACGACTAGACAGCCGCTGACACTGATTACCAAAACCACAACAGTCACAAATTGCCCTGCCCCTTAATCCTGGTTGATGTGTCAACGATCAACAGCAAGTTATGTGCAGTCATTAGTTCACACACCAAGGCAGCACTTAAAGTAGATGGCCCTAGCTAGCAAAAAGACAGTACTACACTAGCGGTCAAAAGTTTTAGAACACCTACTCACTCAAGGGTTTTTCTCTATTTTCTACATTGAAGAATAATAGTGAAGACATCAAAACTATGAAATAACACATATGGAATCATGTAGTAACCCAAAAAGTGTTAAACAAATCAAAATATATGTTATATTTGAGATTCTTCAAATAGCCATCTTCACCTGTAGTCTCCCGAGTGGCGCAGTGGTCTAAGGCACTGCATCGCAGTGCTAGCTGTGCCACTAGAGATCCTGGTTCGAATCCAGGCTCTGTCGTAGCCGGCCGCGACCGGGAGACCCATGGGGCGGCGCACAATTGGCCCAGCGTCGTCCAGGGTAGGGGAGGGAATGGCCGGCAGGGATGTTTGTAGAGCATGGCGTTTGCAACGCCAGGGTTGTGGGTTCGATTCCCACGGGGGGCCAGTATGATTTTTTAAAAAATATATATATATATAAAATGTATGCACTCACTAACTGTAAGTCGCTCTGGATAAGAGCATCTGCTAAATGACTAAAATGTAAATGTATACCACGTCTCACAAAGACACGGCGGTTGGAACCAAAAATCTCAAATTTGGACTCCAGACCAAAGGACATATTTCCACCGGTCTGATGTCCATTGCTCGTGTTTCTTGGCCCAAGCAAGTCTCTTCTTCTTATTGGTGTCCTTTTAGTAGTGGTTTATTTGCAGCAATTCGACCATGAAGGCCTGATTCACACAGTCTCCTCTGAACAGTTGATGTTGAGATGAGTCTGTTACTTGAACTCTGTGAAGTGTTTATTTGGGCTGCAATTTCTGAGGCTGGTAACTCTTATGAACTTATTCTCTGCAGCGGAGGTAACTCTGGGTCTTCCATTCCTGTGTCGGTCCTCATGAGAGCCAGTTTCATCATAGCGCTTGATGGCTTTTGCGACTGCAAACTTTCAAAGTTCTTGACATTTTCCGTATTGACTGACCTTCATGTCTTAAAGTAATGATGGACTGAGCTGTTCTTGCCATAATATGGACTTGGTCTTTTACCAAATAGGGCTATCTTCTGTATACCATCCCTACCTTGTCACAACACAACTGATTGGCTCAAACGCATTAAGAAGGAAAGAAATTCCACAAATTAACTTTTAAGAAGGCACACCTGTTAATTGAAATGCATTCCAGGTGACTACCTCATGAAGCTGGTTGAGAGAATGCCAAGAGTGTGCAAAGTTGTCACCAAGGCAAAGGGTGGCTATTTGAAGAATCTCAAATATAAAATATATTTTGATTTGTTTAACACTTTCTTGGTTACTACATGATTCCATATGTGTTATTTCATAGTTTTGATGTCTTCACTATTATTCTCCAATGTAGAAAATAGTAAAAAAATTAAGAAAAACCCATGAATGAATAGGTGTTCTAAAACTTTTGACCGGTAGTGTAGACACAACAGATTAAGACAAAAAATTATACTTATTACTCCTGGAGATATCAGGAGTCCTCTAGCTATAGAATGAAGCATTATATAGAAATGGACAGAGTTGAGGATTGACACTTTGAGGCAGACAGAATAAATGCTCATCAGTGCTATAGCTATCGAATGATCTCGGGGCTAAGGGAGGCCATGCAGAAGGGAATCGATAGTGCATGTAAAACAAGCTTTGTGTTAAGGGCACACAGCTCATGTGCATTTCCCACTTACCCATATGTCAGACAAGGTGGGTAGAGAGCTTTGAGAATCGCTGCACACCAGCCTAGTAACCTAAACACAGTAAGGCTATTTTATAGCTTTTTCTCATTTTACTCAAGAGGTCGACTTGATTCCCAGGGTTCGCAGAAGCACAAATACATTTTTAGCCTCAATGTGTTTAGATAAGACTCTATATCTGTTAAGGGGTTTCTGTCTAAGCGGAGGTGAAGTCTGGTTACAGGCTTTAACATATGTGGCTCACAGTCTGTTGGTCTGTTTGTGGGAGGCATGCATCAGTGGTCGAGACTGCCGTGAGTCACAGCTGTGTGGCGGTGTCTGAGCATATCTTTGAAAATGGCTGTCAATAACTGGGGTGTGCTGGAAATTAGACAATTAACCTAACCACACATACAGACCACACACAAACACACACATACCTTAAACCCTCTTTCATTTGTCCTCAGTCTTGGTGAGATCAATCTAATGTAGGCTAGTGAATGTGCCATGACAATAATACCCCATTAGTAATAGTGAATGGTAAGTAAAGTATGGAAATGGTAGTGAATGGTAATGATGTCTCCTCTCATTCCCCCTTCCCCCAGCAGTGTTTGAGGATGAACCACCTGTCCCTGAGTGAGCTGTGCTGCCTGTTCTGCTGCCCTCCATGCCCCAGCAAGATCACCTCCAAGCTGGCCTTCCTGCCCCCGGAGCCCACCTACACCCTCATGTGTGACGAGAGCGGCAGCCGCTGGACCTTGCACCTGTCTGAGCGGGCAGACTGGCAATACTCGGCGCGTGAGAAGGACGCCATCGAGTGCTTCATGACGCGCACTTCACGCGGCAACCGCATCGCGTGCATGTTTGTGCGCTGCTCGCCCAGCGCCCGCTTCACACTCCTCTTCTCACACGGCAATGCAGTGGATCTGGGCCAGATGAGCAGCTTCTACATCGGCCTGGGCTCACGCATCAACTGCAACGTCTTCTCCTACGACTACTCAGGCTACGGGGCCAGCTCGGGGAAACCCTCTGAGAAGAACCTGTACGCTGATGTGGACGCCGCCTGGCATGCCCTCAGGACACGGTAAGTAAGGGGACGAGTGAGTGAGGGAGGGCGGATGTGGTAGGTGATGGTGGAGGAGTGAGATGGCAAAGAAGTGGCTGTCTGTGACGTTGATGTGTCCTACCAAGAGTTGTTGACTATCTTTCCACCTAAAGCTCGATCCATGGCTTAAACGTCTTTAGTTGGAAAGCGAGGTGGAGACGGCATTTATTTTTCGTTACATTGAATGATGTGTTCGAAAATGTGTAGGCTAGGGGCTTTCTCCTCCACCCTCTACCCGGCCGCCCCCAAGGCAATGGTTTTCTGTTCATCAGTTCCTCTCGCCATCCCTCTGGCCCTCCATCCATCTATCAATGAATCGATCCCCACGTAACCTCTAGTCTCCAACACTCCCCTCTCACTCCCCTCTCGCTTCTCTCAACCTCTCTTCCTCCCTTTGTCCTCTATGACCTCCCCCTCTCCCGTTTTATTTTCTCTTGCTAGCATTTACTGGCAGCTCTGCTCTGGGTCCCAGGTGGGGTCCCATACCAACACACACACAGACACACACACACACACACTTCCCTCTGTGGATTATGTGGTTAATTTGCACAGGGTTGACTACCAATGCCTTCCCCTCTGTCCTGTCCTTCATTCTCAGCTGTCTTTTATGAGTGTGTCCGAGCGTATGCGATATGTTTAGGCTACATATTGTTTATGCACAGTTTTGGGGGGAATAAAAGTTCATCCAGACTTATTTCCTGAATTATGACAACAAATCAAAGCAACAAACAAATGAGTCAGAGAATGGAAGGACCATCCAAAGACACAAACAGGAAGAGAGTAACACAGTGCCACTCTGGCCCAAATTGCCCACCGTGATGACATTGACTAGAACAAGTGGTCTTCCATATAAGGTCTGGGAGTAAAGTTAAACAGGAAACGATTACCATACAGGGACTAGCAAGCATACAGCAGGACATACTGTAGCTGGGGCTGAGAAACCCATATGTGTGGTTGTCCTGCAAATCTCACATCCTTTTGACTGTAGCCATTCTCTTCTGTTGCTACACATATTACCTGTGTGTGTGTGTGCTTTGTGTGCCATTTTCCTCTCGTCTTAGCCTACTTGTTCCTTCTCCAGCTGTACACACACACACACACACAAGAAACAACCACAGTCCTGTGGAAACGCACACACACACTGTCACCCGTGACCGGCTCAGAAAATCAGCTTTAAAATGTAATTACGTCAAAGCACAACAGAATCAGGCTTGATTGAATTATCCTCCATGTGGTGGGGGTGGGGTTAGAGAGAGATGGAATGGGGGTGGGGTTAGAGAGAGATGGAATGGGGGTGGGGTTAGAGAGAGATGGAATGGGGGTGGGGTTAGAGAGAGATGGAATGGGGGTGGGGTTAGAGAGAGATGGAAGAGTAGGAGAAAAAACATTAACATCTTCTGATGATTTCATTGGATTGTAAATTACACAATCCTTTTATTGCTATGGTAGCCAACAGTTTTTGTTTCTTGGACACACTGACCTGATTTCTCTCTCTTGCTTCAGTCCTCCTCTCTTCCCCCCTTTTGTCCTCTATGACCTCCCCCTCTGCCCTGCTTTTGAAATCTGATTCATATGCTGCACACTGCTTTCTGTTTGAAGCTGCGACTGTCTCTGTTGCCAATAAATTGATATCGAGCGATAATTCCACTGACGGATATTCAATACATAGGGTGAAAAAAGTTCATCTCAAACTTCTCTGGACACTTGCAGCCATTCTCATGATGTGCCATTATTGTCACAATGTAAGAAATCAACATTTGAAGAATATTTCATGGACAGTAGTTTTTTTGGATAGTAATGTATGAGAACTCGGTGTGAAAAAATTTGACTTTCATTTCCCTGCTGTAAAACAGTATATCGACAGATATATCTGTATCGGTAAGTTTTGTACCCCAAAAATCGGAATCCGTATCGGACCCAAAAAACGCATATCGGTCGTGCTCTAGCTTTTGGTGTGTGTCTGGGTCATCTATAAAAAAAAAATATATATATATATATGGGGGTTTTCTCATGATTTCTCATGGCCCATCATATAGGCTAGCTACCTGTTAACTAACTAAGGAAGGTTTCAAGTTAATGTCACATGCGCAAGTACAGTGAAATGCTTTTCTTACAAACTCAAACTCAACAAACCCTACAATGCAATAATAAATAACAAGGTAATACTAGAAAAAACACACAAGAAATATGAAGAACACAAAGACTTACTGTTGGAATGGAATATGATTGCGGAGTGATTTAATAATGTGATGTGGCTAATACCCCTACAAATCATCTGGGATAGACAATCTGGACCCTTTCTTTCTAAAACTAGCCGCCGAAATTGTCGCAACCCCTATTACTAGCCTGTTCAACCTCTCTTTCGTAACGTCTGAGATCCCCAGAGATTGGAAAGCTGCCGCGGTCATCCCCCTCTTCAAAGGGGGTGACACTCTAGATCCAAACTGTTACAGACCCATATCCATCCTGCCCTGCCTTTCAAAAGTTTTTGAAAGCCAAGTCAACAAACAGATCACCGACCATTTCGAATCCCACCGTACCTTCTCCGCTTATGCAATCCGGTTTCCGAGCTGGTCATGGGTGCACTTCAGCCACGCTCAAGGTCCTAAACGATATTATAACCGCGATCGATAATAGACAGTACTGTGCAGCCGTTTTCATTGACCTGGCCAAGGCTTTCGACTCTGTCAACCACCGCATTCTTATTGGCAGACTAAATAGCCTTGGTTTCTCAAATGACTGCCTCGCCTGGTTCACCAACTACTTCTCAGATAGAGTTCAATGTGTCAAATCGGAGGGCCTGTTGTCTGGACCTATGGCAGTCTCTATGGGGGTGCCACAGGGTTCAATTCTTGGGCCGACTCTTTTCTCTGTGTATATCAATGACGTCGCTCTTGCTGCTGGTGACTCTCAGATCCACCTCTACGCAGACGACACCATTTTGTATACATCTGGCCCTTCATTGGACACTGTGTTAACAAACCTCCAAACGAGCTTCAATTCCATACAACACTCCTTCAGTAGCCTCCAACTGCTCTTAAACACTAGTAAAACTAAATGCATGCTCTTCAACCGAACGCTGCTTGCACCCGCCCACCCGACTAGAATCACTACTCTCGACGGGTCTGACCTAGAGTATGTGGACAACTACAAATATCTAGGTGTCTGGTTAGACTGTAAACTCTCCTTCCAGACTCACATTAAGAATCTCCAAGCCAAAGTTAAATCTAGAATCGGTTTCCTATTTCGCAACAAAGCCTCCTTCACTCATGCTGCCAAACATGCCCTCGTAAAACTGACTATCCTACCGATCCTTGACTTCGGCGATGTCATTTACAAAATAGCCTCCAACACTCTACTCAGCAAATTGGATGTTGTCTATCACAGTGCCATCCGTTTTGTCTCCAAAGCCCCATATAATACCCACCACTGTGACCTGTACGCTCTTGTTGGCTGGTCCTCACTACATATTCGTCGCCAAACCCACTGGCTCCAGGCCATCTATAAATCACTGCTAGGCAAATCCCCGCCTTATCTTAGCTCATTGGTCACCATAGCAACACCCACCCGTAGTCTGCGCTCCAGCGGGTATATCTCACTGGTCATCCCCAAAGCCAACACCTCCTTTGGCCGCAATTCCTTCCAGTTCTCTGCTGCCAATGACTGGAACAAATTGCAAAAATCTCTGAAGCTGGAGACACTTATCTCCCTCACTAACTTTAAGCATCAGTTGTCAGAGCACCTTACCGATCACTGCACCTGTACACAGCCCATCTGAAATTAGACGGCCCAACTACCTCATCCCTATATTGTGATTTATTTTGCTCATTTGTACCCCAGTATCTCTATTTGCACATCATCTCTTGCACATCTATCATTCCAGTGTTAATACTAATTGTAATTATTTTGCACTATAGCCTATTTTATTGCCTTACCTCCATAACTTGCTAAATTTGCACACACTGTATATTATATGTATTTCTGTTGTATTTTTGACTTTGTTTTGTTTTACCCCATATGTAACTCTGTGTTGTTGTTTTTATCGCACTGCTTTGCTTTATCTTGGCCAGGTCGCAGTTGTAAATGAGAACTTGTTCTCAACTGGTTTACCTGGTTAAATAAAGGTGAAATAAAAAAATTAAAATAAAATACAGTCGGCCTAAATTACAAATACAGGAACTAGCCCTATATATTGAAGTTATCATGGACTCTCAGTTCTTGCGTCCAAAGATTCATTTTATGTAGGCTAGCCTATTTGAGAATAGTTACATTTCTACAAGCCCATCCCTCCGCTTTTGACCCAGTGGCAGAACTGCTTTAGACTGAAAAAACGAATTAAGGATTGTTGTGGCTTTAACTGTGGCTTTGGGTGGGTTGTCTGGATTTGCATGGCTGCACCACCATTAGCTATTAGGGGTGTTTTGTGTTTGCCACTTCAGTGTAGCTCCATAGATAAGGATTAAATATTCAGGAAGCCAATATTGAACTGAACATCACAATCTGGCTTATGGCTTCAGACAGTAATGTGACACTGATCAGCAGAGCTTTCTCTCTGGCAGTGTTAAACTGCACATGAGTGAGGAGTAGTCACTGCCGGTTTCCATGCCTGAAGGCTATGATAGTTTGGACGTCTGTGGGACAGACAGCTCCTCTTTGCATTGCAAATTCCATAACAGATCTCATTAAGTATGAAGAATGAAGCAGCATCAACAGTTAAAGCACTGGCATCCCATCTACCAGCGTGGGCTCCCATTGGTCAGAACCAGAGAAGAGAACCGTGAGACAGCACAACATGGGTGGTGGGGTTTGTAGTCCATGTTGATTGACAATAGCCTAATATACACTATCAGGCGAGACGAGGCTGTGCTACTTTTAATTTGGCCCAAGGCTTAGTATAGCCTCGCTCTGTGCCCGATTCGGGTGCTTCAAACCCTGCACGTTTTCAACTGGCCAGTGCTTGGTGTCTCCAACATCACATAGCATTCCACCCCAAATCTATGCCAGGTTCTGGCGCACTGTCACCCATCCACTGGTAATCCAAAGATCCATGTAATTTCTGTCCCATAATTGCCAAACTGACTGACACCCTCAAGGTAGAAGCTGACCCTAATGGCAGATCCAAGATCATCCCACCCTTCCCACAAGCCTTATTCGTAACCATAAAGAGGGCAAAAAGACACAGACCTCAGATCAGCGCAATGGGGAACTTTACCTCCACCTTGCTGCCTCTTAGCCATGCCACTGCCAGACCCAATTATCAATGCAACATGTGATCTTATTCTCCATTCTACAGGGAGCCCTGGCCTCCTTTATTTAACAGTCAGATGGTTAATCTTGGTCCTGTGTTTCACTGCCCTGTGTTTGACTTGAATTCCAGTTGCCTGTCAAATGTCAATCATCTGATCACAACGATGCAAACAGTCACACAACTAAACTCACTGGGTTCAAACAGACACAGGTATGATAGACTTGACTCACTACATGAGTGTGTTTTGCCTGTGGTTGACTACAGGTCATAGCCTATATGAGATGAGATGTGTGTGGCATGTGTGTGCTTGTGTGAAAGAAAGCTGTGGGCCTACTGACTTTGAACGTGAATTAACTTGTTTCTATTTATCATATCAAAAAGCTCTCTCTCCATGTCTCCCCTTTAGCATCCTGCCGCTGTCTGTTTTATGTAAGTGTGTTCCTCATGCAAATTAAATGAGGGCTGGCGATAGGGCTGTGGTGGTCATGAAATTTTGTCAGCCGGTTATTGTCATGCAAAAGTCTGCCGGTATCACGGTAATTGACCCTTAATTAACATAAACATGTTTAGCATCTCCAGGCCTCCACGCATACAAGCCATGTACAAGCCGTTGATGCACGGCTTTGGAACGTTTACATTTTAAAAAGTCTAATATACACCATCATAATAAATCCATGATTTATTTTAGGCAGGTCTAAAGAAATCAGTATTAAAAAATAAATAAAAAATAGTTTTCTGCCATGTGTAATATGCGGTAGGCTATGTATTGTATAACGACACAATCCTTATTTTAATCTTTTTTTTTTTCGGGCTTGGGCTCATATATAGGCCTATGCTAATGCATAAGCTCTAATATGCATATGGATGTTTTGAATTAGTCATCACCTTAGAAAGTGCTGTCCATTTTAGTTGTTAGGCTTTGAAACAACATGTTTTTCACTCCGTTTCAACCTGTTGTTGAACTTGTTCTTCAAATTGATCAATCACATTGAGGTGAGTTTTAAAAGCAAGATACTGTTTTGATGAGAATTGTTTGATGTGATTTTCAATTGCATTTGAATTGATTTCAGAGAGGAAAATGGCACACAAAGCACAAGAACAGAGCAGCCTCCACACACACACACACACACACACACAGCTGGAAAGACTATGAAGGACTTTGTGTGTGTTCCTATGTTCTGGTGCAGGGTGAGGTCCTGTCTTACCTGAGTGTTCAGGTGACTCAGTCATGAGTCAGCAGGTGTGTCCCACACTGTCAGCAGACAGCTTTGACCGAACACACACACACTTTATTGGTACATACAGTTGAAGTCGGAAGTTTACATACACCTTAGCCAAATACATTTAAGTTTTTCACAATTCCTGACATTTAATCCTAGTTCAGCCCCGTGTAGCTCAGCTGGTAGAGCATGGCGCTTGCAACGCCAGGGTTGTAGGTTAGTTTCCCACAAAATGTATGCACCCACTAACTGTAAGTTGCTCTGGATAAGAGCGTCTGCTAAATGACTAAAAATGTAAATGTAAATGTAGCACAAATTCCCTGTCTTAGGTCAGTTAGGATCACCACTTTATTTTATGAATGTGAAATGTCAGAATAATAGTAGAGAGAATTATTTATTTCAGCTTTTATTTCTTTCATCACATTCCCAGTGGGTCAGAAATTTACATACACTCAATTAGTATTTCGTTGCATTGCCTTTAAATTGCTTAACTTGGGTCAAACTTTTCGGGTAGCCTTCCACAAGCTTCCCACAATAAGTTGGGTGAATTTTGGCCCATTCCTCCTGACAGAGCTGGTGTAACTGAGTCAGGTTTGTAGGTCTCCTTGCTCGCACACGCTTTTTCAGTTCTGCCCACACATTTTCTATAGGATTGAGGTCAGGGCTTTGTGATGGCAACTCCAATACCTTGACTTTGTTGTCCTTAAGCCATTTTGCCACCACTTTGGAAGTATGCTTGGAGTCATTGTCCATTTGGAAGACCCATTTGCAACCAAGCTTTAACTTCCTGACTGATGTCTTGAGATGTTGCTTCAATATATCCACATCATTTTCCTTCCTCATGATGCCATCTATTTTGTGAAGTGCGCCAGACCCTCCTACAGCAAAGCACCCCCACAGCATGATGCTGCCACCCCGTGCTTCACGATTGGGATGGTGTTCCTCGGCTTGCAAGCAACCCCCTTTTTCCTCCAAACATAACGATGGTCATTATGGCCAAACAGTTCAATTTTTGTTTAATCAGACCAGAGGACATTTCTCCAAAAAGTACGATCTTTGTCCCCATGTACAGTTGCAAACCGTAGTCTGGCTTTTTTATGGCGGTTTTGGGGCAGTGGCTTCTTCCTTGCTGAGCGGCCTTTCAGGTTATGTTGATATAGGACTCGTTTTACTGTGGATATAGATACTTTTGTACCTGATTCCTCCAGCATCTTCACAAGGTCCTTTGCTGTTGTTCTGGGATTGATTTGCACTTTTCGCACCAAAGTACGTTCATCTCTAAGAGACAGAACACGTCTCCTTCCTGAGCGGTATGACGTCTGCATGGTCCCATGGTGTTTATACTTGCGTACTATTGTTTGTACAGATGAATGTGGTACCTTCAGGCGTTTGGAAATTGCTCCCAAGGATGAGCCAGAGTTGTGGAGGTCTACACATTTTTTTCTGAGGTCTTGGCTGATTTCTTTTGATTTTCCCATGATGTCAAGCAAAGAGGCACTGGGTTTGACGAAACTATAGTTTGTTAACAAGAAATTTGTGGAGTGGTTGAAAAACGAGTTTTAATGACTCCAACCTAAGTGTATGTTAACTTCCGACTTTAACTGTATATGGCAGGGTATAGGGCGTACAGCCAGTATCAGTGTTATTGCATTGAGGCCCATAACCAGGGAGGGAGAAGGGAGGGAGGGAGTGGGGGAGGGTATTTCTGGAACTAAAAGGGTTGGGTTTTGTCAGTGGAAGCCTGCTGTCGCTGTGAGGGCTGTCCACTCCTATAGAATAGTGCTGTTTCATTTTCTTTTCACTTGGCCATGTTCCAGCAGTCAATCCTTCCAAGTCTAATATTGACTGGTAGCCTAGCAACAGATTTCCAATGAGGTTTCAGACGGAGACCCACTGCAGCCTCTGCCTCAGGAAGTGAAAACAACAAACTTCCTGATCAATCATATTATTGATTGGAGACTAAATGAAGGTCCCTTCAGCCAGCAGCAAACACACACGTAGCCTAGATCGCACGCACGCACGCAGCCTAGATCGCACGCACGCAGCCTAGATCGCTCGCACGCACGCGCGCAGCCTAGATCGCACGCACCATAGTGGTGATGGCAGCCAACACAGTAAGTCATTTGTAATGTCATTTGGTATGGGTATGGGGCTACACAATGGCAGCACTGTCCTCAGAGTCATAGTGAGTGTAGCCACTCGATCTTCAGTTCCGATTGACATGACTGGGGGCAGGAGAGAGAGCAGCTATTAACGTACGTAGCACCATGTCCTCTTCAGTAAAAAATATGACCCAGTATAGAACACAAAGAACACGAGACCTAATTATCTTATAGCCTAGCTGCTTCCCCCTTGACCTCTATTGACAGTGGTTCTGTTTCTCTCTCCCTCTCACTCTCTCTCTCTCTCTCTCTCTCTGTCTCTCTCTGTCTCTCTCTCTCTCTCTCTGTCTGTCTCTGTCTCTCTCTCTCTCTCTCTCTGCCTGCATTATAGATTGGATTGGACTCAGGGAATACATTTATGATTGGGTAGTGGAGAGCTTGTGTAACCATGGAGCGTGCTCAGGGAGGTGAAGTGAGTTCATGCCCTAAGTTGGCCTGGTAACACACACACACAAAGTCACTTGCATTCATATCACCTGATCCACTAGTGTTACAGTCCCTGACTGTACTTTATATCATATGTTTTACATTAACTGTTGTTATAAACATTACACACAGTGTGTTTTGACAACCTTTTGATATCTTAGGTTTTGGCCAGCCTGTTATAGCCTGGCTAGCCTGTCATTAGATGCATTTGATATAGGCTAAAGATTAAATCCAGGCCTACTGTTTCACTGTTTATGTGGGAATGCTGGTGCTCAGAACAGTTGCCTGCAAAGAAGAGGCTGAATTAAAAATTCCTCACCCACATTTCAGGATTCTAGTTCTTAATATAGGCTAGTTCCAATGGGCACTGTGCGCCTATTAAGTCCACTCTGTCATCAGAAGGTTTTGACCTATTGGGACCTCCTGTGAGCCTCCACCCATCATATGTCTTGTACAGTCCAGGCTAGGTTAGGCTAGGTAGAACTGGTGGTGTTTGTGTGATAAGTCCTGCAGCGGTTTAGAGCCGGGGAAGTCAGCTGACTGGCTGTGTTGGTCACATTCTCCATAATCAGCAGTGGAATGCCTTTCTCGCTCTCTTCTCCTCTCTTTCTATCTGTATCTCTCTTTTTCTTTGGTCTTCTGCTTGTCCCACCACACCCCTTATTGACATGTCAATGCTCCCACACCGACTGATCCTAGACTTCCGCTCCCTCCTGACTACTGAACCTCTGACCTGAGTGGGGTGACTGGGTCATGTTAATAGAGACTGACTGAATAACTGTGACTATGTCATCATCATCCTTATCTTGACTAGGTCTACATTCTTATCATCGACATCCTACCTTGTCATGGTCCTTACTCATGGTATCAGGAAATTGATGCTGTGTAGCTGATGATAATGTTTAACCTGAGAGTGTTCTGTGTCTCTGCCCCCAGGTACGGTATTAGGCCAGAGACCGTGATCGTGTATGGTCAGAGTATCGGTACAGTCCCTTCCGTGGACCTGGCGGCACGCTACGAGAGCGCCGCGGTCGTCCTGCACTCCCCCCTCACCTCTGGCATGAGAGTGGCCTTCCCAGACACCAAGAAAACCTACTGCTTTGACGCCTTCCCCAAGTGAGTGACACACACACAGCATAAAGCAGTCATGTTTGAGTCACTCTGAACTCAAATGCTCCATCTGGTGGTCCTTGGTTACTGCCAGGTTATGGAGAATCGTAGGACTGTGACTGTCATGGAATTTTGGATGACGGTTATTGGTCAGCCAAATGACTGTGGTCACCATTATAACCCTTCAAATAACCTTTGGAAATGTGCGTATTTTCTCATCTCCTCCACTCCTGACTGCATGTGCTGCCATAGAAATGGAATGAATAGAACAGGTGTCCCCATTCAAGTCAATGATGGCATAATGGGTGGACTGGTGGCCATTGCGAGTGTACCCATAGAGCAAAGCAGGAAGTGTACCCATCAATATGTGCTGTGATATGTTGATTCAACTCAATTGACATTACAAAAAATACATTCCATTGCATGAGCCTACTACATTACCATGGAAATTATTGCAACACAATACCAGGCGGCCATTGCGATTGTACCCATTAATTTTATTTTTTTAGATGGCCATTTTATTTTCATAACTGTTGGTTATACAGTAATTGTGCCAGCCCTAGAGAATTGCGCTGTTGACAAGTCTAAAAGGGTAAACTGCCTGCTGTTGAAATGACCACATTGGGTTATTTTAAATCCTGTTCCTGTCATCTGTTTCATCATTGCTTGGAAATTATACTTGCCTAACACTTCCCTTCCTCTTTCCTCTGTGTTCCGTCCCTCGTGCGTGGTGCATCCGTCCATCTAAACTCGCCTTGCCTCAAAGTATTGACAAGATCTCCAAGGTGACGTCTCCAGTGCTGGTGATTCACGGGACAGAGGATGAGGTGATTGACTTTTCCCACGGCCTGGCGCTGTACGAGCGCTGCCAGAGGCCCGTGGAGCCCCTGTGGGTGGAGGGCGCCGGCCACAACGATGTCGAGCTCTATGGACAGTACCTGGAGCGCTTGAAACAGTTTGTGGCCCATGAGCTCGTCAACTTGTCAACTTGACTTCCCCCCTCAGTCACTCACCTGCTGCAACTGTGAGCTTTTGAAATACCATCCTTTTTTAAATATTTTTTTTATATATAATTTGAAATTGCACAATGTGCGCATGTGTCTGTGAGTGTGTGGGAGAGTTGGATGGACAGATATGTGCTCAAGGGGATTATGTGTGTTTTGTGCATAGAAGAGCAGTGGAGGTGGGATTCTGTGTGTGTGTGTGTGTCACATATTTTCTGCCTTTCAGAAGAATGCGGTCCTGGTCCATTGTAAGGACTTTTGAGCATATCTGAGAGGTTTGTGTGGAGCAGCCATGCTGGATGGAAGACTGGACTGCCACTCATCCCAGTCCATCTTGACTAAGGAGCCAAGTCTTATTCAATGTGGTCAACATGGATATTTTGTTGTTATTGTGTATTTGTTTATTTTTTTAATATATAAAGTTTGCATGTATCACGTGACTGGGAACTGTACGAGACAACTCTGATATTTAAGATAGAAGTGCCAGTGTTGCCAAAAGTTCAGCATATTGAAGAAAATGGCACGCAACTATATTGTAGAAATATCTCCAGTTGTATAAATGTACAGTTTTTTTGTTGTTGTTATTACTATGTTGTTTTTCATGTATTCTTTTAGTAAAGCTACTACGACTCCATTGTAGTATGAAGAAAGATGTGTTTTTAAGACCACAGTGACATGCTGGATAGTTCCAATTAAAGATGTATAATGTACATGTAACATTAATAATAATGCTTATTTACCAATTCAGAGGAATAGTATTTCTAGATATTTCTTTTGTATACAAACTGCCTGTACACCTGGTAGCTCTTAATCAAGCTATGTAATAAAGAGTCATGCCACTGATGCTGTTAGAAAGCATAGAAAAACAGTGTAAGTCATTAATGCTTGATTGGGAAATGTTTTGATGACAGCTTTGTTTTACCGAGGACACAACTGGACGCTTTCTTCTTTTTTGCACACTTTTTGCTTTTGTCTTAACTCTTATGATATCTGATGGACTGCATGGTATTTCGGCGCCTTTGTTTACTTTGAGAAACACTATTAATGCTGAACAAGGTGAAACATTTACCAATCACATACTTTATTGTATTAGTAGGGCACTGACTAAGCCTATAGAAGCAGATGTTAAGCGCTACTGCATGCTATGATAGGCTAGTGTTTTCTTACTTTTAGCTGGGTAAATGCTGTCTAGCTTAAGCCCATGGGTGCTACTGAAAACCTCCAGGTCTGATTGGTACAGTCTGATTAACTGAAATATTTGGATTGGTTGTTGATGTTACTAGAGTAATCAATAATTGTTAGGATTGGTTGTTAGATAGTACTAATACTTCCATCCATTTTGACTTTATAAAAATGTTTGTACTGGACATTTGTATTTCTTTCACTAACCTCTGTAATATCTAAATGTAAGTTATTATTAGTACTTTAACTGTTCATATGAGAATTAGGCATCCATCTGTGGTGAGACCATTTTGAATTATTCCGATGACTGTTGAACTCTATCTGGTCACCCAGATCGATGTAATTTATTATTTTCTAAGAAGTTTCATTACTGAAGGAAATTATATAACATGATCTTGATAATAGTTATAATAAAATGAATATAGACAATAAAAACGAAACAAAAAATACGCCTGATCTTTTTTGCTTGTGTACTGAATGGGTAGAGGGCAAGTTCAAGTTTCAACTTTATTGTCCCAGAGGGCAATTGGTTTTTCAGCATAGGAGCATAAATAACATTGAACATATAGAATCCACATGGATCACAATGACACAGTTCTAGGTAATACATTGGGTTAGTCCATCAAGTCATAGGGCTGACAGCCATCAATAGAAATATATACAGTAGGCTTCTAGTGATCGACATTAGCAGCAGTACAAAAGTATAGCAAGCAAAAGTTGCCTAATAAGTGAAGTGCTCTGTGCATTCTTAGATCATCTCGTGAACAAAAATCAACAATGTACTAACAAAAACATCAACGTCATCATCATCCTCATCATCCCTAGCCTACCTCCTCTTCCCTGTATTCAAAAGGGCAATGGCCTTGGGGTAAAGGAGTGCTTGTGCCTGTTAGTCTTAACAGTTGGGAATCTAAACTGGGAGCCAGACCTGGAACTCATGGTGTAGGGGGGTGGGCACAGTCAGACAGGATGGATTCTGCCTTCCTCACCACTTGTGTTGTACAGATCAGACAGACTACTCTGCTGGACACCTGTGATCTTACTGCCCACTTTCACTATTTCTAGCTAGTGCATAAAATAAAATTTTAAACACTATGTACAACTTATAAAAGTGTAATCAAGGACCTCTCTACCTGGAACTTTGCCAGTTACCTGAGACAGAAAAAGGTGTTGCTAGCCCTTCTTACACGTGTCAGTGTTACGCTCAAAGTTATCAATAATTTGTGCCAAAATACTTGTCGTTGTCTACAGTGTCTACTTTCTGGCCCTTGATGATAGTGTTCTGAGGGGCAGGGTGTTGACGCCTGAAATCAATACACATACAGTTGAAGTCGGAAGTTTACATACACTTAGGTTGGAGTCATTAAAACTCGTTTTTCAACCACTCCACAAATTTCTTGTTAACAAACTATAGTTTTGGCAAATCTACTTTGTGCATGACACAAGTAATTTTTCCAACAATTGTTTACAGACAGATTATTTCACTTATAATTCACTGTATCACAATTCCAGTGCCTCAGTTTTGATGATGGCAATTTGCATATACTCCATAATGTCATGAAGAGTGATAAGATGAATTGCAATTAATTGCAAAGTCCCTCTTTGCCATGAAAATGAACTTAATCCCCAAAAAACATTTCCACTGCATTTCAGCCATGCCACAAAAGGACCAGCTGCCATCATGTCAGTGATTCTCTCGTTAACACAGGTGAGATTGTTGACGAGGACAAGGCTGGAGATCACTCTGTCATGCTGATTGAGTTAGAATAACAGACTAGAAGCTTTAAAAGGAGGGTGGTGCTTGAAATCATTGTTCTTCCTCTGTTAACCATGGTTACCTGCAAGGATACACGTGCCGTCATCATTGCTTTGCACAAAAAGGGCTTCACAGGCAAGGATATTGCTGCTAGTAAGATTGCACCTAAATCAACCATTTATCGGATCATCAAGAACTTCAAGGAGAGAGGTTCAATTGTTGTGAAGAAGGCGTCAGGGCGTCCAAGAAAGTCCAGCAAGTGCCAGGACCGTCTCCTAAAGTTGATTCAGCTGCGGGATCGGGGCACCACCAGTGCAGAGCTTGCTCAGGAATGGCAGCAGGCAGGTTTGAGTGCATCTGCACGCACAGTGAGGCGAAGACTTTTGGAGGATGGCCTGGTGTCAAGAAGGGCAGCAAAGAAGCCACTTCTATCAAGGAAAAACATCAGGGACAGACTGATATTCTGCAAAAGGTACAGGGATTGGACTGCTGAGGACTGGAGTAAAGTCATTTTCTCTGATGAATCCCCTTTCCGATTGTTTGGGGCATCCGGAAAACACCTTTTCCAGAGAAGACAAGGTGAGCGCTACCATCAGTCCTGTGTCATGCCAACAGTAAAGCATCCTGAGACCATTCATGTGTGGGGTTGCTTCTCAGCCAAGGGAGTGGGCTCACTCACAAATTTTGCCTAAGAACACAGCCATGAATAAAGAATGGTACCAACACATCCTCTGAGAGCAACTTCTCCCAACCATCCAAGTACGGTTTGGTGACGACCAATGCCTTTTCCAGCATGATGGAGCACCTTGCCATAAGGCAAAAGTGATAACTAAGTGGCTCTGGGAACAAAACATCGACATTTTGGGTCCATGGCCAGAAAACTCCCCAGACCTTAATCCCATTGAGAACTTGTGGTCGATCCTCAAGTGGCGGGTGGACAAACAAAAACCCACAAATTCTGACAAACTCCAAGCATTGATTATGCAAGAATGGGCTGCCATCAGTCAGGATGTGGCCCAGAAGTTAATTGAGAGCATGCCAGGGTGGATTGCAGAGGTCTTGAAAAAGAAGGGTTGTCAAGTCGTCAGTGTAATGCGGTAGGACGAAGTCAGGCGCAGGACACAGGTCTAATCGAAAAACGTACTTTACTCGTAGGTATCTTAATGAACATACCTCCACGCAGGGAGGAACAAACCCACTCACATACGACAACCAAAACATGAACAAACACGCACAACACACAGTGTGAGCCAGAGGGTTAAATAGGGAAGACATAATTACATGATGGGAAACAGGTGAGACCAATACAGACAAAACAAGTAGAACATACAGTGAGGGAAAAACGTTTTTGATCCCCTGCTGATTTTGTACGTTTGCCCACTGACAAGGAAATGATCAGTCTATAATTTTAATGGTAGGTTTATTTGAACAGTGAGAGACAGAATAACAACAAAAAAATCCAGAAAAACGCATGTCAAAAATGTTATAAATTGATTTGCATTTTAATGAGGGAAATAAGTATTTGACCCCCTCTCAATCAGAAAGATTTCTGGCTCCCAGGTGTCTTTTATACAGGTAACGAGCTGAGATTAGGAGCACACTCTTAAAGGGAGTGCTCCTAATCTCAGCTTGTTACTTGTATAAAAGACACCTGTCCACAGAAGCAATCAATCAATCAGATTCCAAACTCTCCACCATGGTCAAGACCAAAGAGCTCTCCAAGGATGTCAGGGACAAGATTGTAGACCTACACAAGGCTGGAATGGGCTACAAGACCATTGCCAAGCAGCTTGGTGAGAAGGTGACAACAGTTGGTGCGATTATTCACAAATGGAAGAAACACAAAATAACTGTCAATCTCCCTCGGCCTGGGGCTCCATGCAAGATCTCACCTTGTGAAGTTGCAATGATCATGAGAATGGTGAGGAATCATCCCAGAACTACACGGGAGGATCTTGTCAATGATCTCAAGGCAGCTGGGACCATAGTCACCAAGAAAACAATTGGTAACACACTACGCCGTGTAGGACTGAAATCCTGCAGTGCCCGCAAGGTCCCCCTGCTCAAGAAAGTACATATACAGGCCTGTCTGAAGTTTGCCAATGAACATCTGAATGATTCAGAGGAGAACTGGGTGAAAGTGTTGTGGTCAGATGAGACCAAAATGGAGCTCTTTGGCATCAACTCAACTCGCCGTGTTTGGAGGAGGAGGAATGCTGCCTATGACCCCAAGAACACCATCCCCACCGTCAAACATGGAGGTGGAAACATTATGCTTTGGGGGTGTTTTTCTGCTAAGGGTACAGGACAACTTCACCGCATCAAAGGGACGATGGACGGGGCCATGTACTGTCAAATCTTGGGTGAGAACCTCCTTCCCTCAGCCAGGGCATTGAAAATGGGTCGGGGATGGGTATTCCAGCATGACAATGACCCAAAACACACGGCCAAGGCAACAAAGGAGTGGCTCAAGAAGAAGCACATTAAGGTCCTGGAGTGGCCTAGCCAGTCTCCAGACCTTAATCCCATAGAAAATCTGTGGAGGGAGCTGAAGGTTCGAGTTGCCAAACGTCACCCTCGAAACCTTAATGACTTGGAGAAGATCTGCAAAGAGGAGTGGGACAAAATCCCTCCTGAGATGTGTGCAAACCTGGTGGCCAACTACAAGAAACGTTTGACCTCTGTGATTGCCAACAAGGGTTTTGCCACCAAGTACTAAGTCATGTTTTGCAGAGGGGTCAAATACTTATTTCCCTCATTAAAATGCTAATCAATTTATAACATTTTTGACATGCATTTTTCTGGATTTTGTTGTTGTTATTCTGTCTCTCGCTGTTCAAATAAACCTACCATTTAAATTATAGACTGATCATGTCTTTGTCAGTGGGCAAACGTATAAAATCAGCAGGGGATCAAATACTTTTTTCCCTCACTGTAGAAACATGGATCGGTAGCAGCTAGTACTCCGGTGCCGACAAACGCAGAAGCCTCCCTGAGCAAGGAGGAGGGGCAGCCTCGGCTGAATTCGTGACAAGGGTCAACACTGCAAATATTGACTCTCTGCATAAACGTAATGTAATTGTCAATAAAAGCCTTTGACACTTATGGAATGCTTGTAATTATACTTCAGTATAGCATAGTAACATCTGACAAAAATATATCATAACACTGAAGCAGCGAACTTTGTGAAGACCAATACTGGTGTCATTCTCAAAACTTTTGACCACGACTGTACACTAAGTTGACTGTGCCTTTAAACAGCTTGGCTTTAGAAGCTTCTGATAGGCTGTATTTCAAGGCCTACCTTCAAACTCAGTGCCTCTTTGCTTGACATCATGGGAAAATCGAAAGAAATCAGCCAAGACCTCTGAAAAAAATGTGTAGACCTCCACAAGTCTGGTTCATCCTTGGCAGCAATTTCCAAACGCCTGAAGGTACCACGTTCATCTGTACAAACAATAGTATGCAAGTATAAACACCATGGGACCACGCAGCTGTCATACCGCTCAGGAAGGAGACGCGTTCTGTCTCCTAGAGATGAACGTACTTTGGTGCGAGAAGTGCAAATCAATCCCAGAACAACAGCAAAGGACCTTGTGAAGATGCTGGAGGAAACAGGTACAAAAGTATCTACAGTGGGGAAAAAAGTATTTAGTCAGCCACCAATTGTGCAAGTTCTCCCACTTAAAAAGATGAGAGAGGCCTGTAATTTTCATCATAGGTACACGTCAACTATGACAGACAAAATGAGAATTTTTTTCTCCAGAAAATCACATTGTAGGATTTTTTATGAATTTATTTGCAAATTATGGTGGAAAATAAGTATTTGGTCAATAACAAAAGTTTCTCAATACTTTGTTATATACCCTTTGTTGGCAATGACACAGGTCAAACGTTTTCTGTAAGTCTTCACAAGGTTTTCACACACTGTTGCTGGTATTTTGGCCCATTCCTCCATGCAGATCTCCTCTAGAGCAGTGATGTTTTGGGGCTGTCGCTGGGCAACACGGACTTTCAACTCCCTCCAAAGATTTTCTATGGGGTTGAGATCTGGAGACTGGCTAGGCCACTCCAGGACCTTGAAATGCTTCTTACGAAGCCACTACTTCGTTGCCCGGGCGGTGTGTTTGGGATCATTGTCATGCTGAAAGACCCAGCCACGTTTCATCTTCAATGCCCTTGCTGATGGAAGGAGGTTTTCCCTCAAAATCTCACGATACATGGCCCCATTCATTCTTTCCTTTACACGGATCAGTCGTCCTGGTCCCTTTGCAGAAAAACTGCCCCAAAGCATGATGTTTCCACCTCCATGCTTCACAGTAGGTATGGTGTTCTTTGGATGCAACTCAGCATTCTTTGTCCTCCAAACACGACGAGTTGAGTTTTTACCAAAAAGTTATATTTTGGTTTCATCTGACCATATGAAATTCTCCCAATCCTCTTCTGGATCATCCAAATGCACTCTAGCAAACTTCAGACGGGCCTGGACATGTACTGGCTTAAGCAGGGGGACACGTCTGGCACTGCAGGATTTGAGTCCCTGGCGGCGTAGTGTGTTACTGATGGTAGGCTTTGTTACTTTGGTCCCAGCTCTATGCAGGTCATTCACTAGGTCCCCCCGTGTGGTTCTGGGATTTTTGCTCACCGTTCTTGTGATCATTTTGACCCCACGGGGTGAGATCTTGCGTGGAGCCCCAGATCGAGGGAGATTATCAGTGGTCTTGTATGTCTTCCATTTCCTAATAATTGCTCCCACAGTTGATTTCTTCAAACCAAGCTGCTTACCTATTGCAGATTCAGTCTTCCCAGCCTGGTGCAGGTCTACAATTTTGTTTCTGGTGTCCTTGGACAGCTCTTTGGTCTTGGCCATAGTGGAGTTTGGAGTGTGACTGTTTGAGGTTGTGGACAGGTGTCTTTTATACTGATAACAAGTTCAAACAGGTGCCATTAATACAGGTAACAAGTGGAGGACAGAGGAGCCTCTTAAAGAAGAAGTTACAGGTCTGTGAGAGCCAGAAATCTTGCTTGTTTGTAGGTGACCAAATACTTATTTTCCACCATAATTTGCAAATAAATTCATTAAAAATCCTACAATGTGATTTTCTGGAATTTCTTTTCTTATTTTGTCTGTCATAGTTGACGTGTACCTATGATGAAAATTACAGGCCTCTCTCATCTTTTTACGTGGGAGAACTTGCACAATTCGTGGCTGACTAAATACTTTTTTCCCCCACTGTATCAGGACATTTACCCAGGAGTCATTCCTGTCAGTTGTGTGCTGTTGATAGCACATGGTGCTTGCAATGCCAGGGTTGTGGGTTCGACTCCCACGGGGGAGCAGTACAAAAAAGAATGAAAATGTATGCACTCACTACTGTAAGTTACTCTGGATGAGAGCATCTGCTACATGACTAAAATGTACTCTTGCATGCGTGAATTTTTCACTACATTCGTGTTAGTAGTGGGATGGCGAGTGAGGCCATAGCAGAGGCATGTACACTTGATGTGAGGGACTTGGTTTAGAGAAGTGTAGGGACAAGATAGCACCTGAAGGAAGGGGGTAGTGTAGCGACCTTAACGCAACACCTAGCAACCTTGTCAATGGGTTTGGATCTCTTGGCATAATGGCTAAGGTATTGGGTTGACAGTCGGACCTGAGTTTGAATCCCGGTCGATGGGTTACCTCCGAATACATCGCTACATTTATTTATATATTTTTATTTCACCTTTATTTAACCAGGTAAACCAGTTGAGAACAAGTTCTCATTTACAACTGCGACCTGGCCAAGATAAAGCAAAGCAGTGCGATAAAAAACAACAACACAGAGTTACATATGGGGTAAACAAAACATAAAGTCTAAAATACAACAGAAAATATATATACAGTGTGTGCAAATGTAGCAAGTTATGGAGGTAAGGCAATAAATAGGCCATAGTGCAAAATAATTACAATTGAGTATTAACACTGGAATGATAGATGTGCAAGAGATGATGTGCAAATAGAGATACTGGGGTGCAAATGAGCAAAAATAAATAACAATATGGGGATGAGGTAGTTGGGTGGGCTAATTTCAGATGGGCTGTGTACAGGTGCAGTGATCAGTAAGGTGCTCTGACAACTGATGCTTAAAGTTAGTGAGGGAGATAAGAGTCTCCAGCTTCAGAGATTTTTGCAGTTCGTTCCAGTCATTGGCAGCAGAGAACTGGAAGGAATGGCGGCCAAAGGAGGTGTTGACTTTGGGGATGACCAGTGAGATATACCTGCTGGAGCGCATACTACGGGTGGGTGTTGCTATGGTGACCAATGAGCTAAGATAAGGCGGGGATTTGCCTAGCAGTGATTTATAGATGACCTGGAGCCAGTGGGTTTGGTGACTAATATGTAGTGAGGACTAGCCAACAAGAGCGTACAGGTCACAGTGGTGGGTAGTATATGGGGCTTTGGTGACAAAACGGATGGCACTGTGATAGACTACATCCAATTTGCTGAGTAGAGTGTTGGAGGCTATTTTGTAAATGACATCGCCGAAGTCAAGGATCAGTAGGATAGTCAGTTTAACGAGGGCATGTTTGGCAGCATGAGTGAAGGAGGCCTTGTTGCGAAATAGGAAGCCAATTCTAGATTTAACTTTGGATTGGAGATGCTTAATGTGAGTCTGGAAGGATAGTTTACAGTCTAACCAGACACCTAGGTATTTGTAGTTGTCCACATACTCTAGGTCAGACCCGCCGAGAGTAGTGATTCTAGTCGGGTGGGCGGGTGCCAGTAGCGTTCGATTGAAGAGCATGCATTTAGTTTTACTAGTGTTTAAGAGCAGTTGGAGGCTATGGAAGGAGTGTTGTATGGCATTGAAGCTCGTTTGGAGGTTTGTTAACACAGTGTCCAATGAAGGGCCAGATGTATACAAAATGGTGTCGTCTGCGTAGAGGTGGATCTGAGAGTCACCAGCAGCAAGAGCGACATCATTGATATACACAGAGAAAAGAGTCGGCCCGAGAATTGAACCCTGTGGCACCCCCATAGAGACTGCCATAGGTCCAGACAACAGGCCCTCGGATTTGACACATACAGTATATGATGATAGTAGATTAATAGACTGCATTAGCCAAGGTTGTTATTCTCAAATCGGTCTTCACATTTTGGATTGGGGTTGGAAATTAGGCTGCCCTGGGATTAGATGTGGAAATAAAGTTGGGCCTTGGTTTGGGTTCTGATAGCCTAGGGGTTGGAGATGATCGGAGCTAGTGTATGTTTAGTTATGGGTTGAACTGATAAGACTATGGTTAGGGTTTAATATATTTATCTAGTCCTCCACTTGACCGTTTATTATTTACCGTTAATTATTTATGCGTTTTCTCTGAATCCCTGGCCAAGTGCCTGTGCCATGTGCTCTGTCCTCCGCTCGCGCTACAGCAGGTGGCGGCGGCAGTGCGAGTCAACTCAAGCCCCTCCCACGAGCCCGTACTCTCTCCCCTCACTTCCTCTCCAAACCGCGCCTGGGACTGGGGCTGGCATTCTACAGCCCCGAAAGAAAACACCATGTAAAAGTATAAAAAGGACACACAACGCAAACTATAGATTTGTCTAATTATTCGTTCCGTGACTTCCGTCAGTCAACGCATCGTAACAACGCTTGCTGTGTGGAAGAGAGCGAATGGCCAGTGAAGGCACAGAGTAATCCCGTGAAAGGTAGGAGACCTCACATTGTTTCAATGCTACCACTATCAGCCCTGTGTGATGATAGAATATTTCATAGAAGTATTTAGCAAACGGTCTGTAGTGTAGCCTAGCTGCTGTGTGATTGGGGTGCTTGGTGCTGTCTTGCTTTAAAAAAATAAAACCAAACCCATGTTGTTCAAAAGTTACATGTTGTTCAAAAGTTACTTAATGTGTGTATGCAATGATGCAACGTCTCTGCCATCTGTATGTGGAGACAGTGTGCCAGTAAAGCAGTGTTTAAAATAGAAATGTGACCAAAATCCATCCCTACATCTTTCATGCTACTCTACTATTTCACTGTATTTCACTCTACTTGGTTGCAGAGGTGTGTGATTACCCCAGTCAGCTTCTTTAATCCTTTCATGTCTTGTACATGATGACATGACATTTGATGAAGGCCTACTGTTCACCCAATTTATCAACCAATCCAATCAAACCATTAATAGGTATTTGATTTGATTGATCCCACTATTGTATAGTCAAGTGTGATCAAACGCAGATCTGTAAGTGGGGTGCAGAGCCGCAAAAAGTCGGTATAAAAGAAATAGAGGCCGCACACTCATAAGCTCCACCACGTACCTTTATTCACAAAAAAATGTATGAGTGTGCAGCTCAATTTATTTTATTAAGGGTATTGTATAAAACCCATACCAATAGCCTGGAGAGAGCATACACTGATGGTCATACCTGATGGAGTTTCACTTAGTTGACAGGTTACAGTTTGACCTTATAAAGATCTTTGGTTGAAACATGGTTGCAATAATAAAGGTGGTACTGTGCTATGAGTGATAGTTTGTAGGATTTTCCATTTCATATATTTTATTATTATTTTTTACCTCAGTTGTACAGTGTTATTGCAGTGTGATAGGCTAACTGGCTAGCTAATTAACTGTTGTGGTTAAAGCTTTATATCCTGGGATTTGGGATACTGTTCAATGGTCATTTAAATTCTTGATTGAAACCTATTGATTCTTGAAGAATTTATAAATGCCTCATGAGCTTAGCATGTCTGTCATGAACACAACCAAAAATATTAGGTTTTATTACTTGATTGTTTACAAACAACAAAATATGTTTAAAACGATCTCTTAGATGTCGTGGACTGTCAGTCCTTGCATATAGAGCGCTGTCTATTAATTTTAAGAGGGGTTACAGTTCCTTAACCCCATTCCTCAGCTAAATACCAAAACAATTGCCCTGTTTTATTTTGTATTTTTATCACAGACTCAAGCTTTAATTGCGAGGTTTACCAGATTCAATCTAAGGACTGAAAGGCTGAGTCATTATTCCAAAGAAAAGAGGGCTCCTCTAGTCTTTGTGCTGCTCTGAACACAAACTGTGCACCTCAGCTAAACCAGCATGGCTACAAGGGCAGAACAGTGACACAGAGTGATAGGCCCACCTGTGCTTACTTCAGACTATCACTCGACTCTCTCTGTACCTTAGTTGGGTGGGTCACATCTGTGGCCATACTTAAAGGGTGGTCTGTCGAAGAATTTCTGATAGAAGGAATGTATTGATTGTATGAAGCAGATATACATATATAGGTAATATGTTCCTCCCATTGAAAGAATACAGTTGGATGCTCATGCATGGGACTGGTGCTGACAGGGCTGTGTCAGGGGTGTCAAAAAGGGAGTTTTGGAGAGGAGTGCCACAGACTCGTTTTTAGTAGTGTCATTTCCTTTCCTCTGGGTGTGTGTTCTTGTGCGTTATGTGCTCGAAGTGTTTGTGTGTGAGGGGGGCATTTTCCTCTAGCACTCTAATTGGTGCCATCTGTCTGCTATTTTAACATGGCTTCAGAATGTAGAAATCCATTGAAAATCTCCTTCATTTCTCTGGACAAAGGCAGACAAGGTCACTCCCTCTAAATAAACAATCCCAGGGGATTGTCCTGGATGGACAGATTAATTGTCAATTTCAGATAAACCCCCCACAGTTTTACCTGGGGTAAACAGTAAAGTCTCTCTCTCTCTCTCAGATACCATGCAGATGAGCGATGGACCCGGTCGCGTCTTTGTGGCGCCGCCCAACGGTAACCTCCGGTCGCCAGGATACGTCCCAGGCAGGGTTGTACCTGTCCGTTCCCCGCCTCCGGCAAAGGCCCCACCCCCTCCCCCTCCCCCTCCGAAGCCCATTGGCCCGCCTCCTGAGTGCCTGGCGACCTTTAACCTATCAGAGGAGGGCCATCACCGGGAATGTGCTCAGAGTCGGAGGAAGAACACCTTCATCTGCTTCGGTGTCTCCCTGGGGGCCTTTTTCCTCTCGCTCATCCTCATCCTCAGCCTCACCAGTGGAGACGTGTTGGACGGTGAGTGTGTGTTTTTGTGAGTATAAGGATGTTATGAGCTGTTAATACGGACTTGGCTAAGTTACTTAGGCCCATTGCTCAACAGTACTCATAGGTCATTGGCTATAGTTTTCTATCATACCCTGTTTTGCTCTATCTCAGAGCTTCTCTATCTATGTGCTGTGTCAGTGATGTGACGTTGTCTTTGATTGGTCCTGTTTGTGTGCACAGAGAACTGTCCAGACCACAGCCCCTCCCTGAGCAGCTGGAACCCAGGTCACAACCCAGAGAAGGCCATGGTCGTCCGGGGGGGAGATCTGTTTCGATTGGTCTCTTCTGCGACCTTCTACTCGCTAACCATCCAATCAGGAGGTAGGTTAGGTCCTCTCTCTGATCTGAACACATTTCAACCCCAGAAGTAAATAGTCAGAGCATGCAATATTTGGCACTAGGTTCCGAGATTAAGTTGAGGATAATATGGCATTCTCTAGAAAGTATCATTAAGAATACGGCCTCTGATGAAGTGATTGTTTTATGTTTTAGCCTATATCTGTCTCCCCACAGGCCGATTGGTCTTTGCAGACAATACAGAGGGCTCCAAAAATATCACTCTCAGAACGCGTAATGTGCTGATTGAAGACGGGGGTTCGCTGCACATCGGTGCTCCCAAATGCCGCTACCGCTCCCGGGCCACCATCACCCTCCTGGGCCGTTCAGACGAGAAGGCCGTAGCGGAAGTACCAGAACTGGGCCGGAAGTTCATCGGGGTGCGTGGAGGCGCAACCCTGGAGCTTCACGGGGCAGAGAGGCTGTCGTGGACCCTCCTGACCCGCAGCGTCCCCTCCTCAGGCCTAGCCACGGGGGGCTACGCCTTTCAGCGCAACTTTAGCCGTGGCATCAACCTGCGTGTGGTGGACCAGGACACAGCTGCCGTTCTGTTCACCGAGCGCTACGACACACATGAGTCACGCAACGACAGCCGGCGGCTCATGCAGCTGCTCCAGTCGCTGCCTGCAGGGCGCATCGTCATGCTGGCCGTGGGAGACTCTGCCGTCAAGAACCTGCTGGACGAGACCAAGAGAACCATCCAGAGCCTGCTGGGTAGTACCTACGTCCATGACCTCAAATACAGGTAAAAATACAGTTAAATATAATATGAATATTACCAAATCAATTTGGTAAAGAATAGACAGACGATGACTAGAGAAGGAGTCGTAGGTGGTGCAAGAGAATAATCTAATTTGGGAGCTTTACAGTGTGTAGCGCATCATTAAAGGAACTTCTAATAGTTTTCCATCTGTAGCTGCGTTACTGGAGCGCTGTGTGACGGTTTATACTACCCATCTCATGGGGGGGATTCCATATTCCATATTCCGGCAGAAAGTGCACGGCTGGAGGGATAAGCAGGCGTGCTTCCAGGATTTGTTCAAAATGAGCTGACTCTGTAGTTTTCACCTTTGCACAGAGTTCCCGAACAGGTCAAAAACACACTGTCCCCTGAACACAGAGGGACACACATCATGTCCATTTGAATGCAGATCTTTAGCAATGCCAGTGACTTGTATACAGTACAATTGATAGTACACCATATGGTATTTTTTGGTGCTCTGCTGTAAAACCATTCAAATACTTTAGTTTGAGCATCTCATCGTTTTAGACACAGAGCTCAGGAAGCCTTATGCGCGCGCACACACACACACACACACTTAACCCAATGGAACATTTTGGTTTTTAGTTATTTGCTGGGCATGTCTGGCCTGGGCAGCTTTCTGGTCTCAAACCCAAACCACACCAGTCCACAGTGTCACGTTTCACATATGGAGTTGTCGCCAAGGCAACGCTGCGGTCCCCAGCACCAAATCCAATCAAACCCATAGCGTGACACTTTTATAAATGGATCACAATTCAGTTAAGCTACCTAGACATGATAAACAGGGGCTGTTATGCTTTCTGATTACACACTGATTTTGTCTGTGCGTAGTATGTGTGTCTGTGTGTTTGTGCGTAGTATGTGTGTCTGTGTTTGTCTGTGAGTAGTATGTGTGTCTGTGTTTGTCTGTGCATAGTATGTTTGTCTTTGTGTCTGTGCGTAGTGTGTATGTGTGAGCTAGCTAGCAGGGTCCAGCTTATTTGAGAATCCATTGTAATGTGAGCCTTGTTGTGTTAGTTGCAGTCATGCTGTCTTAATGTGACTAAGGGAGACATGATTGAAAGTATTGGGCAGGAGGTAATCTGGGTTGTGTTCATTACGGCACCCAGGTAGTCCTTATCAGTTTTTTTCAGTTTTGTGTCTTTTGCTGCTTAATGAACACAACCCTGGATGTAATCTGGCTGGGCAGGAGAGGACAGAGCAGGAGAGCACCAGGAAATGCGCAAAGGAAATGTTTTTTTACCCACAGGAAATGTGTTCGATGTAGGCACTCCCATGCACACACACACACACTCACGTATACTGTGCCTATGGGCATTCCTATCTCCACCATGCCCCTCAGGGTCCTGCAGGTGAACCCGGAAACAAACGGCAACAATCATCAATCATCGTTTCCCTCTACTGTGGCAATTGCCAATATAAGCCACTTTCAGTGCAACATACCGAAACAAAACAAACTATGCTAGTATGCAAAACTAACTATGAATTTTTTATTTTTTTATTTTATTTCACCTTTATTTAACCAGGTAAGCTAGTTGAGAACAAGTTCTCATTTACAACTGCGACCTGGCCAAGATGAAGCAAAGCAGTGCGATAAAAAACAACAACACAGAGTTACATATGGGGTAAAACAAAACATAAAGTCAAAAATACAACAGAAAATATATATACAGTGTGTTCAAATGTAGCAAGTTATGGAGGTAAGGCAATAAATAGGCCATAGTGCAAAATAATTACAATTAGTATTAACACTGGAATGATAGATGTGCAAGAGATGATGTGCAAATAGAGATACCGGGGTGCAAATGAGCAAAATAAATAACAATATGGGAATGAGGTAGTTGGGTGGGCTAATTTCAGATGGGCTGTGTACAGGTGCAGTGATCGGTAAGGTGCTCTGACAACTGATGCTTAAAGTTAGTGAGGGAGATAAGTGTCTCCAGCTTCAGAGATTTTTGCAATTCGTTCCAGTCATTGGCAGCAGAGAACTGGAAGGAATGGCGGCCAAAGGAGGTGTTGGCTTTGGGGATGACCAGTGAGATATACCTGCTGGAGCGCATACTACGGGTGGGTGTTGCTATGGTGACCAATGAGCTAAGATAAGGCGGGATTTGCCTAGCAGTGATTTATAGATGGCCTGGAGCCAGTGGGTTTGGTGACTAATATGTAGTGAGGACCAGCCAACAAGAGCGTACAGGTCACAGTGGTGGGTAGTATATGGGGCTTTGGTGACAAAACGGATGGCACTGTGATAGACTACATCCAATTTGCTGAGTAGAGTGTTGGAGGCTATTTTGTAAATGACATCGCCGAAGTCAAGGATCGGTAGGATAGTCAGTTTTTACGAGGGCATGTTTGGCAGCAATGAGTGAAGGAGGCTTTGTTGCGAAATAGGAAGCCGATTCTAGATTTAACTTTGGATTGGAGATGCTTAATGTGAGTCTGGAAGGAGAGTTTACAGTCTAACTAGACACCTAGGTATTTGTAGTTGTCCACATACTCTAGGTCAGACCCGTCGAGAGTAGTGATTCTAGTCGGGTGGGCGGGTGCCAGCAGCGTTCGATTGAAGAGCATGCATTTAGTTTTACTAGTGTTTAAGAGCAGTTGGAGGCTACTGAAGGAGTGTTGTATGGCGTTGAAGCTCGTTTGGAGGTTTGTTAACACAGTGTCCAATGAATGGCCAGATGTATACAAAATGGTGTCGTCTGCATAGAGGTGGATCTGAGAGTCACCAGCAGCAAGAGCAATATCATTGATATACACGGAGAAAAGAGTCGGCCCAAGAATTGAACCCTGTGGCACCCCCATAGAGACTGCCATAGGTCCAGACAACAGGCCCTCCGATTTGACACATTGAACTCTATCTGAGAAGTAGTTGGTGAACCAGGCGAGGCAGTGACTTGAGAAACCAAGGCTATTTAGTCTGCCAATAAGAATGGGGTGGTTGACAGAGTCGAAAGCCTTGGCCAGGTCGATGAAGACGGCTGCACAGTACTGTCTATTATCGATCGCGGTTATAATATCATTTAGGACCTTGAGCGTGGCTGAGGTGCACCCATGACCAGCTCGGAAACCGGATTGCATAGCGGAGAAGGTACGGTGGGATTCGAAATGGTCGGTGATCTGTTTGTTAACTTGGCCTTCAAAAACTTTCGAAGGCAGGGCAGGATGGATATAGGTCTGTAACAGTTTGGATCTAGAGTGTCACGCCCTTTGAAGAGGGGGATGACCGCGGCAGCTTTCCAATCTCTGGGGGATCTCAGACGATACGAAAGAGGTTGAACAGGCTAGTAATAGGGGTTGCGACAATTTCGGCGGCTAGTTTTAGAAAGAAAGGGTCCAGATTGTCTAGCCCAGATGATTTGTAGGGATCCAGATTTTGCAGCTCTTTCAGAACATCAGCTGTCTGAATTTGTGTGAAAGAGAAGCAGGGAGGGCATGGGCAAGTTGCAGCGGAGGGTGCAGAGCTGGTGGCCGGGGTAGTGGTAGCCAGGTGGAAAGCATGGCCAGCCGTAGCAAAATACTTGTTGAAATTCTCGATTATTGTAGATTTATCGGTGGTGATAGTGTTTCCTAGCCTCAGTGCAGTGGGCAGCTGGGAGGAGGTGCTCTTATTCTCCATGGACTTTACTGTGTCCCAAAACTTTATGGAGTTAGTGCTACAGGATGCAAATTTGTGTTTGAAAAAGCTAGCCTTTGCTTTCCTAACTGCTTGTGTATATTGGTTCCCAACTTCCCTGAAAAGTTGCATATCGCGGGGGCTATTCGATGCTAATGAGATTTTGTTGTAGGCAGAACGCACCGGAGTAGGATTCTATTGCATTGACAGGCACACTCAGCCCGTACTCTACAGACCGGTGCGGCATAACCAATCAGAGCTGCAGTATCCCTATATGCAAATAGACCATTGCCATATATGGATCTGTGCCATTCACTTTGAACTGGACTGTGTTTACAGCATGACTGGTCTTGAGTAGATGCGCTTGTTTTGAGATGAAAGCGAGAGCTGCATGTAGCCATGTGTGCACATTTGTTCATATTCTTTGCTAGTGAGTGAGTTATTAGCCCATTTATAGCTCATTTCTAGTCAGCAATGGGGTAGTGTTTGCTTCCTACAAGAGCACAAAACGTGTGCATTTCTAGCCATCTTTGAAAAGCGAGTTGGGTAAATATAATTGTTTATGTCTTAAAGGGGCAGTGTTATATTTTGAGACAGGCTTGAATAAGCTAAGTAGCTAATAGGCAGAGGGTAGCATAATGTCTGATTCTCTGTAATAATGGTATGGGAATATTAATGAACATTATTTTGTAAAATAGTTTATTGCATCAAACACATTTTCAGTCACCTAAATAGGTTAATGTCAAGCCGTGCATATTTTTTCCAAAAGTCTCACGGAATGTAGGCCTACATTGAACACCACACATTGGCTGCTACTGTAGGCTAAATGATATAACAGTTATATCCATGTTAAAATGTTACAGGATGCATTTTCTCCATTGTTTTTGATGGTAAGCCACTTTGATAGGCCTACATTATGATCAAATAGCCACAGTAGCCTACTTGGCCACTTTTATAACTGTAACTTAAAGCGGATACAGCCTCAGTGTTCACAATAAACGCACGCCAGAAGTTGCACAGAATTTTCACAACGTTCAAGTTTGCGCTCAGCAGACCTGAAATTTACTCAGTGCCGAAAAAATTAGAGGGAACATTGGTAATGACCATTGCCCCACATCAAATGGTTTGTCTGTCCCTGCCCCGTGCCTGCTACCTGCTGGTAATGTGTAATCTATGTGATCTGAGAGGACAGAGCTCTGATGGACTGTAGTAGCGTGACCTCATCTAGTGTCCAAACGGCCATTACTGGCCAAAACAAAGAGCCGGTTAAAAGACTGAGTGACGTGTCAGGCAATTAAGGATGTTCTGGGAAAAAAGGTGAAAACAAACACGCAGTCTCTCTCACGGACTCTCTCTCTTTCTCTCTCTCGCACACACACACACACACACACACACACACACAAATTGAGTGAAATAGCTGCAGGGAGGACATGGTGCTTTCACAGATGGTTCCTGTTTGTATTTCAGCGGGTAAATGGTAGAGAGGCTCTTTGATCTGCTGAATGGCGTATTGGCCCGTGATTGTGTCGTTAGGACCAGCCTCAACAGAGAGCTGACAGTCAGGCCTACTTCCAGACGTCATTGCGTGGAGTGCCCTTCAGATGTGAAGCTAAAAGCAGTACAGGGGAAAGGTTTTAAAAAGGTAATGCAAGGGGAAAGGTTTTAAAAAGGTTACCACGCCTGAAAAGGGTAAGTGATGGTTGAAGATAATGACTTGAAAGGTCGTGTGATTGTGAAGAGAGAATTCCTCTAAAGGTCGCCTGATGACGGTGCATAAAGCTTACTTGATGTTTAAAAGTCTAAGCCATTGGGGAGGTTCTACTATGCTAACATATGGAATGTTTTAAGATGGTCATACCATGGATCATTTAGCTATTTGATTTGGAATTATAGGACCCCTTTATGTATAAAAATAAATCAAAACATTATTTCATAAAATATTGAATTTGGCCTTTAATACTATAGCCGATTAAAACCCATTGAATAACACATTCATAAATGGCATAAAAAGACAGTCAAAAAATAAATCATATGGAATAAGGTTTTGAAGTGTCTGTCCTATATCTAGGAGAAATAAGAAAGTGCAATAAATATATATTTACACAAGTATAGAGGTGGTTTTGTGGCAACAAAATAAGGGGTTACATTTGAAATACATTTTAAACCCTTATTTTTGTTGGCACAAAACTACCTCCATACTTCCATTCATTTGTATGGGTTCCCTTCAGACGAATCCCGTGACACTTGTGGGAGGTTGTAAAGCAAAACAGAGAACACCATTGTGTTCGTGAGAGTGTCATCTTTCCGTAGAATGGTCATATTCGGACGCTACAGACGTTTTCGTGAGAAGTCAGGTTTTCGGGATGTCTCATTGTCTGACAAACACCGCTGTAGCTCGGCCATCTTCCACCGCAGATGCGGAAGCCCGACATAGGCGGATGCAGCCCATGAAAAGAAACTGATATCTCTAGCTTAATAGACTCTTAAGGAGTAACATTGTTTTGACATTGTGTTGATGCTGACAAACCAACATTTCACTCTACACCCTTCACTGGTCCAGAGTTGCATGACCCCTGCTCCACACCCAAGCCTTGAACCAGGGGATTGATAGACTTATCTCCACTTCAGAGGCGGATTGTGTTTTGCCTTGTGGGTATGGTGGTGTGGTGGACTGAGATATCCACCGCTATCTCGTTCGAACACTTCCCACATTTTCTGATGCCAACTCTCAGTCTATATGATTGAGGTGAATGTGATGACCACACACACACAGGCTATTCATGTCAGTTCAGTCACACCCTTTGCTTGACTAGCCCTTACACAGCTGCTAAATCTTACAAAAGAATGTTGTCCTGTTGATACTCCCAATGCTTTCTCTACAGTGGTCACTACAGGACTACAATAGTGTGCAGTTAAAAAATGTTATGCATACACTCTTAGAAAAGAGGGTTCCAAAAGGGTTCTTCGGCTCTCCCCATAGTCCCAGACAGTATTAATTGAACGTCGCGGCCCTGCCCGCCTGTGGGGAAAATAACCTGTGGTTACCTAGGTTACCCCATTGACTCACAGCAAAAACTTGACCTTTTTCAAACACAATTTTCTTGTCATCTGCTTGTTTTAGTCAATTTCAAAACTACATTTAAAGAAAAATACATGTCTAAAGATGACTTTTCAACATTGCCTGCTCCTGAGTGTTCTCACTACTTAGAAAAACGTTATATTGTAGGGCTTCCCTCATCCCCCTTTTTCTGATGGTGCTAGCAGCCATGTGGGTGCTAGCTAGCTAGCCAAGACCAACAACACAAAAAAAAGACTATACAGCTACAAGTAATGAGTGGAGTTACAAACAGACTATACTAAACAAGTTAAATGTCTTACCTGTGTCTTAAATGTTTTCCAATCCACACACATAGCTACGTGTAGCCTACTTGGACACCGGGTCCCCACATTTCCCACTCCCATGCCCAATAGCCTGAAGCCACAGGGCTATTCTCACAGGCTCTATTTCCCTACGTGGGAGCGTTGCGATCCATAGGTTGGGATTTATTACCTGGTTACATATATATTGAACAACACAGCAGCTTTTCGGCATGTTTTGTTATTTCTTTATAACAAAAAGTCGACTACGAAGTTGCCTTTTTTACAATAGGAAATAATGTTTGTTTTCCTCAATTTGTGGGCATGGTCAAGGGGAATTCCTTATTATTACGTGAATACCGACTGGGACTATAGGAGAACCCTTTTTGGTTCCTGGTAGAACCCTTTGTGGAAAGGGTTCTACCTGAAACCAAAAACGGTTCTTCAAAGGGTTCTCCTATGGGGACAGCTGAAGCACCCTTTTAGGTTCTAGATGGCACCTTATTTTTTTTTTAAGAGTGTAGAGACAAATAACATAACAACAAGCCTTGTTATAAGACAATAAAAAGGCTCATACCTGCTTATAACAAGTTATAAAGCATATCTGCTTGGATGCTTTAAGTGTTACCTCGATTTCTTAACAACTTCTAAAGCTCAAACTCTGTCTGTCCATAGGCAGGCCTGGGCACTGGTATCTGTTATTGGTGGAGGGAACGGCTCGTGTTCCGAGGACGTGCGGGAACACGAGAACCATGACACGGGAGGAAAGGCGCTGGCCCGGCAGAACTTCACCACTGTTGACGGGGTCGGCTTCTCTGTCACAGCCTACAGCGAATGGAGGAATGGTGGGTCATTATAACCAGTTTGGCTTTACTTAAAACCTGCAGCTAGAATGGTTTATAACTTGTTATATTTGTTATCTTTTAAAATGTCCATAACCGCATTGGAGTGCATTGTACCTTTAGTAAAGTGTTACCACATTGGTAACCCAATATCACAAATATTGTCTAAGGAGATCAGCATGATTGTAGGTGCTCGTTTACTTGTGTATGTCATTGATTGTTTGTTCATTGAACTGGTCATATTAGGCCCTTCACATAGTCAGGAATGCCATGTAAAAGCAAAGCATACACTCAGATTCTCTGACCTTGCAGCTTTTCCTGGATGGTGTGTGTGTGTGGGGTTCAAGTGGTTAGTGTTTACAGGCAAGATCAATCAGCTGGACTGAGCATTCCTGAGTGTGTACGGGCAGGGTCCTCCTGTCACTAGGGCAAACAGCAGCTCCCCAGGAGGGAGTTTGGGTTTCGGTGTGGCACCGTCATGTCCTGTAAGCTGGGATGTTTGTTCTCATACAGCCATACCCTCACACTTCACTGGTCCACAGTGTCAGTTCAAGATACACTATGGAAGTTTGCTATTGTTTTGGTTAAACTTTTAGCTTGAATGTTTGGTGTATGGTATGGTTCAGATTTCTTATCTCATGAAACCACTCAAATCCTTACTTTTAGGCAAATTGCCTGTAAAATTTCACTTTTTGTGACTCTAGATCCTGTTTCCGCCATTAGTTCTTTGGTATGCAGTAGAAAACTGCTAATGCAACAGATCTTATCTATGCTCCTCCAGGATTTCCAATATCTGGGTTCCAGGTGGATGCTGTGGACCAGGTAGTCCTCAACTTGCTGGAAGATGTACACACCTGGCAACCCGGGAACCATGTTGTGGTTGCCAGTACTGACTACTCCATGCATCAGGCAGAGGAGTTCACCCTCCTCCCCTGCCCCCACTGCACTAGCAGACAGGTTAGAGTTCAAGGTGAGTGAAAACGAAAGTAGTTTATGTGTTTGTACATTTATGGGGGCTTACTTTAATTCTGATATTGAGTATCACTGCTGTGTTTTTAACTGGATATGGTATGATATAAAAATAAGTATAATTATTTATTTATAAATCTTGAGCCATGGTCTTTCATTTCACATCTTCTATAAATTACAATTGGGAAGAGACTGGGAATCAGGCTTTTCTCCTACATGGGATGGTGGTGATCAATGATATCTCTCGCTCTGTCTGGCTCTCTCTCTCTCTTTTCTCGCTTTCTCTCTCTCTCTTTTCTCACTCTCTGTCTCTCTTTCTCTCTCTCTCTCAAATGCAAATGGCTTTATTGGTATGGTAAGTGTTTCCACATACAGTACATTGCCAAAGCAAACATATAGACAACATATCAAATCAATGATGACGCAGATAGATAATCATAGGAAAAATAATAATACTCAATGAGTAGTAACAATGAACAGGACACTACAGTAAGACATTAATGAGGACAATAATGAAATAGTGAGAAAGACACAGGTAGCGTTGTTATTGTTCTGATTGGTCGTTCCACTGGCTGTCCCTATGGGTGTGGCAGGAAGCTACATATTTTGTAGCTAATATGGCACAAAGGGGTTAACCTCCCAATAGATATTAGATTTTCTCCTTTTCTGTTTTGGTTTCAAAATGTTTGTATTTGTTTTCAATTTTGGGCAAGAAAATTGCCTGTAAGTCTGTATAGTTCTCGCAGACTCTCTCTCTCTGTCTCTCTCACTCTCTGTCTCTCTCTCTTAATTTCAGCTCCACTCCCCACGGTTTTACCTGGGGTAAACAGGGGGCCTGCTGGCTCATTCCCTTTTTCTCTGAGTTTAAGAAATTAACAGTAAACATTACACTCACAAAAGTTTGTAAAAAATATAGACATTTCAGATGTATTTATTTCTCTCTCTCTCCGTCCCTCCCTCTATCTCCCTGTTTTCTGCGGTTTTGTAAACTGTCCATGGTGTCAAAAGCCCAGCGAGCAAAACTGGTTGCAATGACATCATGGTCAGATTGTATGCTGGTTGTAAATAATTTTTGTTAATTTTAGCAAAAGCAACCAGAAAAAAGTTGTTATGAAAAGGACATCTTAACCTGGTTGTAACAGAGACCAGTTGGGTTGTAATCTGGTCTGGCGTTCCACCCTGTGTAGTCCCCTGTCTGTCAACACCTCTGTTTTGGCCCACTGCTCCAATGTCGACAAGCCACCTCCCCTTCCTGGAGAAAGGGCTGTGTCTCTCTCTCTCTCTCTCTCTCTCTCCCTCCATGTTTGCGAGGTGAAGCACAATTCCTGTGGTTGGCACTGGCACCAGTTGGCTTGCCATATTGAGAGAAAGAGAGGTGCTGACGTTGTTCTGTTTGGGATTAAGGTCACATGGCCCCATCAAATTAAATATCTAGATCTACTGTATAGTGACAACCATATACACTGCTCAAAAAAATAAAGGGAACACTTAAACAACACAATGTAACTCCAAGTCAATCACACTTCTGTGAAATCAAACTGTCCACTTAGGAAGCAACACTGATTGACAATACATTTCACATGCTGTTGTGCAAATGGAATAGACAACAGGTGGAAATTATAGGCAATTAGCAAGACACCCCCAATAAAGGAGTGGTTCTGTAGGTGGTGACCACAGACCACTTCTCAGTTCCTATGCTTCCTGGCTGATGTTTTGGTCACTTTTGAATGCTGGCGGTGCTTTCACTCTAGTGGTAGCATGAGACGGAGTCTGCAGCTCATCCAGGATGGCACATCAATGCGAGCTGTGGCAAGAAGGTTTGCTGTGTCTGTCAGCGTAGTGTCCAGAGCATGGAGGCGCTACCAGGAGACAGGCCAGTACATCAGGAGACGTGGAGGAGGCTGTAGGAGGGCAACAACCCAGCAGCAGGACTGCTACCTCCGCCTTTGTGCAAGGAGGAGCACTGCCAGAGCCCTGCAAAATGACCTCCAGCAGGCCACAAATGTGCATGTGTCTGCTCAAATGGTCAGAAACAGACTCCATGAGGGTGGTATGAGGGCCAGACGTCCACAGGTGGGGGTTGTGCTTACAGCCCAACACCGTGCAGGACGTTTGGCATTTGCCAGAGAACACCAAGATTGGCAAATTCGCCACAGGCGCCCTGTGCTCTTCACAGATGAAAGCAGGTTCACACTGAGCACATGTGACAGACGTGACAGAGTCTGGAGACGCCGTGGAGAACGTTCTGCTGCCTGCAACATCCTCCAGCATGACCGGTTTGGCGGTGGGTCAGTCATGTTGTGGGCTGGCATTTCTTTGGGTGGCCGCACAGCCCTCCATGTGCTCGCCAGAGGTAGCCTGACTGCCATTAGGTACCGAGATGAGATCCTCAGACCCCTTGTGAGACCATATGCTGGTGCGGTTGGCCCTGGGTTCCTCCTAATGCAAGACCATGCTAGACCTCATGTGGCTGGAGTGTGTCAGCAGTTCCTGCAAGAGGAAGGCATTGATGCTATGGACCACCCGTTCCCCAGACCTGAATCCAATTGAGCACATCTGGGACATCATGTCTCGCTCCATCCACCAACGCCACATTGCACCACAGACTGTCCAGGAGTTGGCGGATGCTTTAGTCCAGGTCTGGGAGGAGATCCCTCAGGAGACCATCCGCCACCTCATCAGGAGCATGCCCAGGCGTTGTAGGGAGGTCATACAGGCACGTGGAGGCCACACACACTACTGAGCCTCATTTTGACTTGTTTTAAGGACATTACATCAAAGTTGGATCAGCCTGTAGTGTGGTTTTCCACTTTAATTTTGAGTGTGACTCCAAATCCAGACCTCCATGGGTTGATACATTTGATTTCCATTGATAATTTTTGTGAGATTTTGTTGTCAGCACATTCACATCAAGTATTTAATAAGATTATTTCATTCATTCAGATCTAGGATGTGTTATTTTAGTGTTCCCTTTATTTTTTTGAGCAGTGTATTTGGCTGACTGTTGTTAATATGAACACTTTTAAATATAATATTAATATGTATGTCTAAATGTTAACATGCTTTTATTGATATATGACAATGGTATATGCTATAAAGTATGTGTTTTATGTGTCCCCCCCTCCCAGGGAGGCCCCAGTTTGGTCATATGGGGGAGATTGTGGACGGGGTGGACATGCGAGCGGAGGTGGCACTGCTCAGCAGGAACATACTAATCTATGGGGAGATGGAAAACACCTGCTATGGAAACAACTGGTGCCAGTTCTTTGGCCACGACACATACGGCGGACACATCAAGGTGTGTGCTTATGTAACAGTGTGTAACTGTGAGTATAGGGTCTGTGTTGAACCTTGAGCCTGCCCTGTGCATTTCAGCCTGAGTTAAATGCTTATTTAATGCCATTCAGTCTAGTGTAATCATGTTGAACATTACCATATTGCTGTGGCGGAGGGTCATTAGAGCATTCAGCAGATGCTGAATGACTGAGGACATTCAGCATTCACACATGATATAACAACATGTAATGTTCATTAGGCACCTAATTGAAGAAAACAGACAGAAACAGGGAGGAACTACCAATAAGAAATGTTGGTTTTAAAAATGTTGGTTGCATATGTTTTCCGTTGCATGCCCTAATGAACACAACCCAGGGACCACTCAGAGAGAGAGGGGGCATGGATGAACAACACTCACTACTCTTAATGTTTTGTGTTTCAGTATAGTAATTCTTTGTTCTTTTTTACTCTGTATATTTCAAACCCCCACTGAGCACACAAACCTCAGTCACTCTCAAACACTTACTCAGACCAACGTCAATACACACACCCCTCCCTCACACACACACATTCTCTGTGTCCGTGCTGCACAAGTACAATATTTGCTCTGTATAATGTGTTACATACTCATGCTCCCTTCTGATAAATACATAATAACATTCCTCTTGCCTTATGTAAGCAGCCCCTTTGCAGTAAATGGAAAAACCCTTGTTACTTGACTGTAGAGAGTTCTGTCCAAGTGTAGTGTGTGAGTTTGGTTGAGTGAATGAGTGAGTTTCAGTTAGCTTGAGGGATTGGCCAATATCTCCTTAACACAAAACAGAATGTGGAAAAGGCCATATACCTAAGACAGACCTCCCTGAGTTTACTGCATGTGTTAGTGTCTATTTGCTCATTAGGCCATATTTGTGTGTGTCTCTGTCTTCTCTCTCTCTCTCTCTCTCTCTCTCTCTGTATAGCATTGTTTGTGCTCAGATCATCTCAGTTTTTGCACGATCTTCCATTTATCAACAGATGTAACTGTAAACTAGAACCATCAATAGATCAACAGAACCAGAGTAATATGATACACACAGCACAGCTTACTCTTCTCTCTCTCTACCCCAATTCTCCTCAGATATTTGGGAACTTCACCTCGGTGCACCTGTCCCACGTGGAGCTGAGGAACATGGGGCAGCAGGAGCAGGGCCGCTACCCGCTCCACTTCCACCGCTGTGGGGACGTTGACTGGCGAGGAGGCTACCGGGAACCAGCCTACGTGGACGGCCTCTCCATCCACCACTCCTTCTCCCGCTGCATCACCATCCACGCCACCAACGGCCTGCTGGTGTGTGTATGTGTGTGTGTGTGTGTGCTGTATGTGTGTCAGGGCTGGGGTCAATTGAAGGCAGTCAATTCAGGAAGTGATTTTAATTTAAAATTCAAAAATGGAAAAACCTTTTGAAATAAATTGCTTCTACTTCTCAGTTTATTGATAAGTCATTGAAAATAGATGTAATTTAAGTTTACTTCATGAATTGACTGTCTTAAATTCTAATTGACTCCAGCCTTGGTGTATGTGCCGTATGTGTGATGATAAAACTTGGGGAAATGAGGACCATATGACGCCAGTCATTAAATAAATTCATGTCAAATGCATTGAAGTGAATCGACCAACATTCAGATAACATGATGCAGCAACTCCAAGCTGCTTTCCTGCTCTGCTCGTGTCTCTGGTGTTGAACGTTTCCCAAATGTTTCTCCTCCCCAGGTGAAGGACACTGTGGGCTATGACACCCTGGGTCACTGTTTCTTCCTGGAGGACGGGATAGAGCAGAGGAACACATTCTTCCACAACCTGGGTTTGTTGACCCGACCGGGAACGCTCCTGCCCACCGACCGCAACGAGACCATGTGCACCAGCATCCGAGACAAAGTGTTCAAGAACTACACGCCTTCACCGAGCATGGAGTGCAAGTAAGACCTTGAGAGAAGACAAAGGGTTCATGTCCTCTGTGTGAGAGTGATAGGGCCATCTTATCCCTGCAAAAACAACCACCCTGCTGCATGGGATGTGTTTCTGTTTCTGGGGGAGGTTGAAAAGGAGGTCTGTTTGGGGAGCATCAGTTGCATTTTTTTGAGGACTGTGTGTGTGTGAGAGAGAGAGAGAGAGAACGTGTGCGTGTGTGTGTTGGCAGAACTGTCCCTGTACAGGATTTATGTGGGAGAGGTGGATTATTCCATGGATAACAGGAGTCACTGTTCTTATTAAATTAATAGATCTTGATATTAACAATCAGTTAGCCTGGAGACATCTCCTCTAATGCCCTTTCATCCTCCCTGTGTGTGTGTGTGTGTGTGTGTGTGTCTGTCTGTGTCTGCTCGGTGTGTGTGTGTTTGTTTTAGGGCAGTGTCTACGTTCTGGATCGCCAACCCCAATAATAACCTCATAAGCAACGCTGCTGCTGGCTCCCAGGTATGACTGCCAACCAACAAAACAACACTGTTTAATAATGAATGAATAACGATCAGCAGGGGACTGAGACTGTACATCTGGTGAGGCTGCCCCCACCATCCCATCCCAGACATCATTCATTATCTTTTTGATCTCATGGATGGTCAGTCCTTATATCCATAGCTCTATCTATGAAATCTCCAGCCCATTGCTCAGCTGCTTTGGGCATTTTGTTGTTGTTTGAATTATGAACTGCAGCTTTATGGTTTAGCCACTCATAAGGATCTAAGGCTGTGGCTTACCGGTTCATCTCATGTGATGATGTGATAAATCTGGGGAGATATTGGGTTCTTACTTTTACATCAACCGCAATAAATGATGGCTTCAACCAGGAGATAAAGTTAAACATCAAGACCTTACTATTTTAGTTCAAGCACCATTGTATCAATGTGCCTGTGCAGTACTCAATGACAGTACTCTCTCTGTGCAGTTCTCTCTCTCTCTCTCAGACCTGCTGTCTCGACCTCTGAATCCTCGGCTATGAAAAGCAAACATTTACTCCTGAGGTGCTGACCTGTTGCACCCTCTATAACCACTGATTATTATTTGACCCTGCTGGTCATCCTATGAACATTTTGAAGAATGATCTGGCCTTAATGGCCATGTACTCTTTAAAATCTCCACCTGGCACAGCCAGAAGAGGACTAGCCACCCCTCAGAGGCTGGTTCCTCTCTAGGTTTCTTCCTAGGTTCCTGCCTTTCTAGGGAGTTTTTCCTAGCCACTGTGCTTCTATATCTGCATTGCTTGCTCTTTGGGGTTTTAGGCTCGGTTTCTGTATAAGCACTTTGTGACATCTGCTGATGTAAAAAGGGCTTATAAATACATTTGATTGATTATTACTCGAGGATCATTATTCTTTCACTCCATTGTCAAAGCCACTTTCTATTATTCTTATTCTCATTTTCCTCCCCCATGTCATCCTAAAGGATGCTGGGATATGGTATGTGTTCCACAGCTCATCCACGGGGGACTCTCATGGGCTGGTTCCAGAGACCCGGGCAGAGCTGACCCCGCTGGGGATCTTCTACAACAACCGTGTGCACTCCAACTTTAAGGTACCACTCACTGGCAGCACTGTGTAAAAGACAAACACACTGGTTCTGTGTGGCTCAGCTGGTAAAAGCATGGCGCTAACAACACTAAGATCTTGGAATTAAATTCCCACAGGGATCACATACACAAAGTAGTAAGAGCTCTTCCAATTGTAGAGGAAATAATGTGTGTGGTAGAAATACAGGTGCAAAAATAAGTGAAAACCAAGTTGCATTGGTTAAATCAAGTAGGTAAGTAGAATCAGGTGGGTAAATAATTAGCTATCAAATGAACCAATCAAAGGAGAGAGCGTTAGGAAAGAGTTTGGGCTGGACTGATAAATAGAGATAAGAAACCTGGTCAGTTTGGTGTTACCCATCCAGGTGAATGCAAAGCACACCATGCAGAGAGGAAAGGAGATCTCAGAGGACATCAGGACGAGGGTAGTGAGAGCACATCAGTCTGGGGAAGGCTATAAAATCATCTAAAAAATATTTGAGCTCCATCAGTCCACTGTGAGGCAAATAATTTACAAATGGAGAGCATTTAACATGACAGCATCTCAGCCTAGATGTGGACGCCATTCCAAAATATCCCCAAGAGCCACAAGAACAATAATAAATCAGGTAAAAGCCAACCCAAACATAACATCTAGAGATTTGCAGACCTCCTTTGCTGCATCTCAGGTAACTGTGCATGCTTCAACAATAAGAACACTGAATCGAAATGCCATTCATGGGAGGGTTGCTAGGAAGAAGCCTCTGCTGTCACAAAATAACCAAACTTTGCCAGAGACCACCTGGACAAACCTGAAGGTTTCTGGAAGTCCATTCTCTGGACCGATGAGTCCAAAATATATTGTTCTTGTGGCTTCGGGACAGGTCTCTGAATGTCCTTGAGAGGCCCAGCCAGAGCCCGGACTTGAACCCGATCGAACATCTCTGGAGAGACCTGAAAATAGCTGTGCAGCAACGCTCCCCATCCAACCTGACAGAGCTTGAGAGGATCTGTAGAGAAGAAGGGGAGAAACTCCCCAAATACAGGTGTGCCAAGCTTGCAGCGTCATACCCAAGAAGACTCAAGGCTGTAATCGCTGCCAAAGGTGCTTCAACAAAGTACTGAGTAAAGGGTCTGAATACTTATGTAAATGTTATATTTCTGTTTTTTATTTTTAATATATTTGCAAACATTTCTTGTGTGTAGTTTGATGAGGAAAAAAACTATTTAATAAATTGTAGAATAAGGCTGTAACGTAACAAAACGTGGAAATAGTCAAGGGGTCTGAATACTTTCTGAATTCACTGTTTATACCTGTGGTATATACACAGTCTCATTGCATTGCATTCACACTTGAACTGCACATTACACACTACACTCTTAAATCTCATACATTTGACAATATATCTGTTTTACAGAGATGCTACTGTGTACTATTACGACACTCACATGAAAAACATGTAAAACTGTCCTACTCCTTTATGGGGGGGGGCTGCCGTTTCACTGAAAAACGAATGAAGGTTTGTGCCTTTAAGTCCCTATTTGTGACAGTAGTTCCCATACCTGTTTGTGTTACCCAGGCTGGGCTCTTCATTGATAAAGGTGTGAAGACCACCAATGCCAGTGCTGCAGACCCCCGGGAGTACCTGTGTCTGGACAACAACGCCAGGTAAGAATACAGGTCAAACTACATTGCATTTAGAATGCACAGGAAATGTTACGAAAGGGGCGAACTAGTCAGTTTTTCTGTGCTGGTCACACAGAATTAAATTTCGACATGCAGTGATCAATCGTTTGGATCAATAATTGTCTATATACAGTGCTGCTTGAATGTATGTAAACCCTACAGGGCTGGTCATTATTTTGCTATAAAATATTAAAATAAATCCTTATCTAAAGACATTCCAAGTAAATGACAGAAACCAAAAAATATGATATTTGTATTGTTTATTTAACAAGTGGTTTATTTAACAGAAACTCAGATTTGATGTGTGCAAAAATATGTGAACCCCTTCCGTCAATAGCTTGTGGCACCTCCATTAGCAGCGATAACTTGGACTAAATGTCTCCTATAGCCAGTAACCAGTCTCTGACATCTGTTTTGAGGGATTTTTGCCCACTCCTCCTTACAGAACTCAGCCAATTGAGTGAGGTTTGAGGGTGTCTGGCATGAACTGCCCGCTTCAGGTCCTGCCACAGCATCTCGATTGGATTTAGGTCAGGACTTTGACTTGGCCAATCCAAAACACAAATCTTCTTTCTCCTGAGCCATTCTTTGGTAGATTTGCTTGAATGCTTTGTGTTGTTGTCTTGTTGGAAGACCCATTTTCGGCCCAGCTTTAGCTCCTTGACTGATGGCCTGACGTTCTGTTCAAAAATCTCCTGGTACACCTCAGAATTCATGGTTCCCTTAATCATGTGGAGTCGTCCAGGTCCAGAGGAGGAAAAGCAGCCCCAGATCTTGACATTCCCACCACCATGCTTGACTGTTGGGATAAGGTTATTTTGGTGGTAGGCGTGTTGGGTTTTCGCTAAACATAGCAGTGTTGATTGTGACCAAAAAGGTCAATTTTGGACTCATCAGTCCAGAGAATGGACTTCCAGAAACCTTCAGGTTTGTCCAGGTGGTCTCTGGCAAAGTTTGGTTATTTTGTGACAGCAGAGGCTTCTTCCTAGCAACCCTCCCATGAATGGCATTTCGATTCAGTGTTCTTATTGTTGAAGCATGCACAGTTACCTGAGATGCAGCAAAGGAGGTCTGCAAATCTCTAGATGTTATATTTGGGTTGGCTTTTACCTGATTTATTATTGTTCTTGTGACTCTTGGGGATATTTTGGAATGGCGTCCACATCTAGGCCGAGTTGCTGTCATGTTAAATGCTCTCCATTTGTAAATTATTTGCCTCACAGTGGACTGATGGAGCTCAAATATTTTTGAGATGATTTTATAGCCTTCTCCAGACTGATGTGCTCTCACTACCCTCGTCCTGATGTCCTCTGAGATCTCCTTTCCTCTCTGCATGGTGTGCTTTGCATTCATTTACATTACATTTTAGTCATTTAGCAGACTCTCTTATCCAGAGCGACTTACAGTTAGTGAATACATAAAAAAATTAAAAAATAAATTACACTGGCCCCCCGTGGGAATCGAACCCACAACCCTGGCGTTGCAAACGCCATGCTCTATCAACTGAGCTACATCCCTGCCGGGCATTCCCTCCCCTACCCTGGACCAATTGTGCGCCGCCCATGAGTCTCCCGGTCGCGGCCGGCTGCGACAGAGCCTGGATTCGAACCAGGATCTCTAGTGGCACAGTTAGCACTGCGATGCAGTGCCTTAGACCACTGCGCCACTCAGGAGTACACTCAGGAGTACATTCACCTGGATGGGTAACACCAAACTGACCAGGTTTCTTATCTCTATTTATCAGTCCAGCCCAAACTCTTTCCTAACGCTCTCTCCTTTGATTGGTTCATTTGATAGCTAATTATTTACCCACCTGATTCTACTTACCTACTTGATTTAACCAATGCAACTTGGTTTTCACTTATTTTTGCACCTGTTTTTCTACCACACGCATTATTTCCTCTACACCAACATATGGTATTGGTAAATATAAACCTGTTATGTCAGATCAAAAGGCTGGTTCTGATTTAAATGAAGATTTCATGGTTAGTTAGTATCTATCTGTACAGCACTTAGATGGTCTGTAGTTTATATGGTATGGTCTGTACTGGACTTGGATAGTCTGTACTGGTCTGTACTCTCCTTGTACAGTATTCTGGAGGGTCTGGCAGGTTTGTGTTTACAGACAAAACAAGGCTCCACAGATAGTTTCCACTCTGCAGCAGTCTGTCCAAATACAAGTCTCTGCTTCAACAGATGGAAGGAAAATAGCTTACGCCCTCTAAGACCACTGCCCATGCTGTGTGTGTGTGTTTAGTGGTTGTGTGTGAAGGTGAGGACTGAGATTGTGTGTGTGTGTAGTGTTTGTCTGTGGGTATTTTCTAAGAGTGTTGTGTGTCAGATCGAGAGTGTATGTGTGTTTCTATACTCATAATACACGTGGATCAGGTTCCGTCCACATGAGAATGCAGACCCAAACCAGCCGCGGGTGGCTGCTCTCATCGACACACTCATCGCCTTTAAGAACAACGACCTCGGAGCCTGGATACGTGGCGGTGACATTACCATTCAGAACTCTGGGTGAGTGCTGTGATGTCATCTCATTGAGCCCATGATGAATGTGGTTACTGTATCATTGTTCATCAATGTGCTGTGCAGTAGTCACATCTCATGGATTCTCTCTTCCATTTCCCTGTATGATTCACAAAGAGAAGAGTGTCTCAGGAGTTACTATAGCAACTTACATTAGAATTAGTAGTTAGCATGCTATGCTAACATATAAACAAGTGGCCATCTCGGATGAGGCAAAGGGCCAGGAGTTCCTCTTTCTCAGTCCTCAAGGCTATGGATGACATTGAACTGGTGACTCCTCCACTGCTGGGTTAGCCCTACTCAGTGGAGCTCTCAAACAGTGCACATCGCAATGCAGAATGAATGATACGTTAATTCTCTCTGGTTATAGATTTGCAGACAATGGGGTGGGACTCTCCTTTGCGAGGTATGTACCAAGGCTCCTGTGTCTGTTTCTACACTTGTGTGTCTGTCTGTACATTCATAACACCCCCACCACCTATACACATACACTTATGCTCAAAAACACATCCTGTCCCTTTCCTCTCCCTCCGTCAGTGACGGTAGTTATCCCAAGGACGAGGGTTCCAGTCAGGAAGTGACTCAGTCTCTGTTTGTGGGAGAGAGCCGGAACCGTGGCTTCAATGGAGGCCAGAACAAGTACTGGGGCCAGGGAGGAGCAGACGGCAAGATGAGGACACTACCCAGGAACAGGTGTGTGTGTGTGAAAGAAATACTGTAATAAAAAAACTGTAGATAGTGTTGGAGAGGTGCATTGCTCTTGGAGGGGAAGTACTGCTTTGACTAACTTCCTGTAATAGGATGAATGGTTTTGCAGTGTTTCAATCACTTCTGTATTTCCTGAAAACCGACTTCCTCCATCCGCGTAGTAAGCCGCCTTTGATAAACAATGACTGAAAGAAAAGAAAAAAAATCAAAGCGTTGCTTACAGTCGTTTACATTTTAGTCATTTAGCAGACGCTCTTATCCAGTGAGTGCATATATTTTCATACTGGCCCCCTGTGGGAAACGAACCCACAACCCTGGCGTTGCAAGCGCCATGCTCTACCAACTGAACTACAGGGGACTACAGTCATCAATGAGAAATTAGAGTCTGGGAAACAGTCAGTCAGTCACGGAGAACAGTTGCGGAGGAGCACTCGGATCAGGGACAGGGAGCAGGCTGTAACCCACCCACCCACAGTCAGAGCCGGTCCTCTGGCTCGGGTTCATTAAGGTATGTAACGGAAAATGTTTTTAAACGTTTTTTTCAGTAGAAAAAAAAGAGAGAGCATTGAACGTTTATTGGGATGACTCTTGTCCTTGTGGAAGAACTGAGCGATTTCCGCTAGATGGGCCAGCTGCAAAGTCAAAATTGGCTATATTGTAAAACATTCATGAAAACTAAAATGTGCTTTTTGGTCTTAATTTAAGGTTAGGGTGTGGCATTATTGTTAGCAGTGTAGTTAATGTTAAGGTTATGGTTAGGTTTAAAATCAGATTTGATCAAATTAAATGTTATTTGTCACATGCGCCAAATACAGCAGGTGTAGACCTTACCATGAAATGCTTACGAGCCGTTAACCAACAATGCAGAGTTTAAAAAAAGTAAGAAACATTTGCAAATAGACTAAAGGAAAAATTGTAACACAATAAAATAACAATAACGAGGCTGTATACAAGGGTACCGGTACCGAGTCAATGTGCAGGGGTACGGGTTAGTCGAGGTAATATGTACATTTAGGTAGGGGTAAAATGACTATGCATAGATAATAAACAGAGAATAGCAGCAGCGTATGTGAAGAAATGTGTGTGTGACATCAATATGTGTGTGTGTGTTGTAGTGTCAGTGTAATATGTGTGTGGTAGAGTCCAGTGAGTGTACATCAAGCCTGTGAAAGAGAGTCGGTGCAAAAAATATATAATAAATACGATTAAAATAAGGCGGTCAATGCAAATAGTCCGGGTAGCCATTTGATTAACTGTTCAGCAGTCTTATGACTTGGGGGTAGAAGCTGTTAAGGAGCCTTTTATAGAGGTCCTGGATGGCAGGAAGCTCGGCCCCAGTGATGTACTGGGCTGTACTCACTACCCTCTGTAGCGCCTTGAGGTCGGATGCAGAGCAGTTGCCATACCAAGCAGTGATGCAACCAGTCAGGATGCTCTTAATGGTGCAGCTGTCGAACGTTTTGAGGATCTGAGGACCCATGCCAAATCTTTTCAGCCTCCTGAGGGGGAATAGGCGTTGTCGTGCCCTCTTCACAACTATCTTGTTGTGGACCATGATCGATCCTTATTGATGTGGATACCAAGGATCCTGAAGCTCTCGACCAGATCCTCTACAGCCCTGTCGATGTAAATGGGGACGTGCTCGGTCCTCCTTTTCCTGTAGTCCACGATCAGCTCCTTTGTCTTGCTCACGTTGAGGGAGAGGTTGTTGTCCTGGCACAATACTGTCAGGTCTCTGGCCTCCTCCCTATAGGCTGTCTTATCGTCATCGGTGATCAGGCCTACCACCGTCGTGTCGTTGGCAAACTTAATGATGGTGTTGGAGTCGTGCGTGGCCACGCAGTCATGGGTGAACAGAGAGTACTGGAGGGGACTAAGCACGCACCCCTGAGGGGCCACCGTGTTGAGGGTCAGCGTGGTGGATGTGTTGTTGCCTACCCTCACCACCTGGGGACGGCCCGTCTGGAAGTCCAGGATCCAGTTGCAGAGGAAGGTGTTCAGTCCCAGGGTACTTCGCTTAGTGATAAGCTTGGAGGGCACTATGGTGTTGAACGCTGAGCTGTAATCAATTAACAGCATTCTCAGGTAGGTGTTCCTTTTGTATTACAGACTGGGTCAGGGAGAGGTTGAAAATGTCAGTGAAGACACTTGCCCGCTGGTCAGTGCATGCTCTGAGTACGCAACAGCTGGTGCTCTCATGCATTGTTCAGTGTTGCTTGCCTCGACGCGAGCATAGAAGGCTTAATTGTCTGGGAGGCCCACGTCACTGGACAGCTTGCGGCTGGGTTTCCCTTTGTAATCGGGATAGTTTGCAAACTCTGCCACATCCGACGAGCGTCAGAGCCGGTGTAGTAGGATTCGATCTTAGTCCTGTATTGATGCTTTGCCTGTTTGTTGGTTCGGCGGAGGGCGTAATGGGATTTCGTATAAGCGTCCGGATTAGTGTCCCGCTCCTTGAAAGGGTCAGCTCTAGCCTTTAGCTCAGTGCAGATGTTGCCTGTAATCCATGGCTTCTGGTTGGGATATGTACGTACAGTTGAAGTCAGAAGTCATTAAAACTTGTTTTTCAACCACTCCACAAATTTCTTGTTAACAAACTATAGTTTTGGCAAGTCGGTTAGGACATCTACTTTGTGCATGACACAAGTCATTTTTCCAACAATTGTTTACAGACATATTATTTCACTTATAATTCACTGTTTCACAATTCCAGTGGGTCAGACATTTACATACACTAAGTTGACTGTGCCTTTAAACAGCTTGGAACATTCCAGAAAATCATATTATGGCTTTAGAAGCTTCTGATAGGCTAATTGACATAATTTGAGTCAATTGGAGGTGTACCTGTGGATGTATTGCAAGGCCTACCTTCAAACTCAGTGCCTCTTTGCTTGACATCATGGGAAAATCTAAAGAAATCAACCAAGACCTCAGAAAAAAAATGGTAGACCTCCACAAGTCTGGTTCATCCTTGGGAGCAATTTCCAAACGCCTGAAGGTACCACGTTCATCTGTACAAACAATAGTATGCAAGTATAAACACCATGGGACCACGCAGCCGTCATACCGCTCAGGAAGGAGACGTGTTCTGACTCCTAGAGATGAACGTACTTTGGTGCGAAAAGTGAAAATCAATAGCAGAACAACAGCAAAGGACCTTGTGAAGATGCTGGAGGAAACAGGTACAAAAGTTTCTATATCCACAGAAAAACTAGTCCTATATCGACATAACCTGAAAGGCTGCTCAGGAAGGAAGAAGCTACTGCTCCAAAACCGCCATAAAAAAGCCAGACTACGGTTTGCAACTGCACATGGGGACAAAGATCGTACTTTTTGGAGAAATGTCCTCTGGTCTGATGAAACAATAGATCTGAATAGAACTGTTTGGTCATAATGACCATTGTTATATTTGGAGGAAAAAGGGGGTTGCTTGCAAGCCGAAGAACACCATCCCAACCGTGAAGCACGGGGGTGGCAGCATCATGCTGTGGGGGTGCTTTGCTGCAGGAGAGACTGGTGCACTTCACAAAATAGATGGAATCATGAGGAAGGAAAATGATGTGGATATATTGAAGCAACATCTCAAGACATCAGTTCAGAAGTTAAAGCTTGGTTGCAAATGGGTCTTCCAAATGGACAATTGCCCCAAGCATACTTCCAAAGTTTTGGCAAAATGGCTTAAGGACAACAAAGTCAAGGTATTGGTGTGGCCATCACAAAGCCCTGACCTCAATCCTATAGAACATTTGTGGCTGGATGTTCTTTGGGTTGTGGACCATTTTTGATACACACAGGAAACTGTTGAGCGCGAGAAACTTAGCAGTGTTGCAGTTCTTGACACAAACCGGTGCGCCTGACACCTACTACCATACCCCGTTCAATGGCACTTAAATATTTTGTCTTGTCCATTCACACTCTTAATGGCACACATACACAATCCCATGTCTCAATTGTCTCCAAGGCTTCTTCAACCTGTCTCCTCCCCTTCAGCTACACTGATTGAAATGGATTTAACAAGTGACATCAATAAGGGATCATAGCTTTCAACTGGATTCACCTGGTCAGTCTGTCATGGAAAGAGCAGGTGTTCTTAATGTTTTGTACACTCAGTGTAGATGCCTTGGATCAGCTGATCCTGTCTTGAATGTAACGTGACATTTGTGGAAGTTCCATGTTTTGTTTGTGTTAGCTCGTTGTGACTATAGTTCATGTTTGTTGTGTGACTCTCACACTGATTTTCCAAAGGACGTTCCCGATCCGCGGCTTCCAGATCTACGACGGTCCTGTGCGGATCACCCAGAGCACGTTCCGAAATTACATCCCAACGACGGAGCGTTTCACCAGTGCGGTGGGCTTCAACCTAAAGAACACCTGGCAGCTCACGCCTCGCAACAACCTGTCCAAGCTCAGCTTCCAGCCCACTGTGAGTAACTAGCACATCACTCCACCTTTCATCCTGGAAGTGCACACTCATTCTCTGCCCCTCATACATTGAAAAGCATTGAATTGGTGCAAGCACGGTGGAGGGAGTTTCTGCCGTATTCCTTACACCAGTGAGTGCTTTCCTTTTAAATCCATGAGGGGGAGTTTGAGTGCACACTTCGGGAGAAGGGCCATTGCCTCTTCTCTCTTGTTCTCAAATACTGACGTAATAATGATGTTACGAAAAATAAGTCTGATAAGAATATGTGTGATAATTATATCCGGACTCTGGTCCGGAAGCTAAATTCCTGCAATTCCATCCATTTTGCCATGGGGTTTTGTACTATGTATTTAAATACTGTATTCTAATATTTCTACTACTGTACATTGCATTTTAGTTTTTTTATTGATTTATTTCACCTTTATTTAACCAGGTAAGCCAGTTGAGAACAAGTTCTCATTTACAACTGCGACCTGGCCAAGATAAAGCAAAGCAGTACGATTAAAAACAACAACACAGAGTTACATATGGGGTAAAACAAAACATAAAGTCAAAAAAATACAACAGAAAATACAGTGGGGAAAAAAGGTATTTAGTCAGCCACCAATTGTGCAAGTTCTCCCACTTAAAAAGATGAGAGAGGCCTGTAATTTTCATCATAGGTACACGTCAACTATGACAGACAAATTGAGGAAAAAAAATCAAGAAAATCACATTGTAGGATTTTTAATGAAGTTATTTGCAAATTATGGTGGAAAATAAGTATTTGGTCACCTACAAACAAGCAAGATTTCTGGCTCTCATAGACCTGTAACTTATTCTTTAAGAGGCTCCTCTGTCCTCCACTCGTTATCTGTATTAATGGCACCTGTTTGAACTTGTTATCAGTATAAAAGACACCTGTCCACAACCTCAAACAGTCACACTCCAAACTCCACTATGGCCAAGACCAAAGAGCTGTCAAAGGACAGCAGAAACAAAATTGTAGACCTGCACCAAGCTGGGAAGACTGAATCTGCAATAGGTAAGCAGCTTGGTTTGAAGAAATCAACTGTGGGAGCAATTATTAGGAAATGGAAGACATACAAGACCACTGATAATCTCCCTCGATCTGGGGCTCCTCGCAAGATCTCACCTCGTGGGGTCAAAATGATCACAAGAACGGTGAGCAAAAATCCCAGAACCACACGGGGGGACCTAGTGAATGACCTGCATAGAGCTGGGACCAAAGTAACAAAGCCTACCATCAGTAACACACTACGCCGCCAGGGACTCAAATCCTGCAGTGCCAGACGTGTCCCCCTGCTTAAGCCAGTACATGTCCAGGCCCGTCTGAAGTTTGCTAGAGTGCATTTGGATGATCAAATCAAATCAAATCAAATCAAATTTTATTGGTCACATGCGCCCGAATACAACAAGTGCAGACATTACAGTGAAATGCTTACTTACAGCCCTTAACCAACAGTGCGTTTATTTTAAACAAAAAAAGTAAGAATAAAACAACAACAAAAAAAAGTGTTGAGAAAAACAAAGAGCAGAAGTAAAATAAAGTGACAGTAGGGAGGCTATATATACAGGGGGGTAACGGTGCAGAGTCAATGTGCGGGGGCACCGGCTAGTTGAGGTAGTTGAGGTAATATGTACATGTGGGTAGAGTTAAAGTGACTATGCATAAATACTTAACAGAGTAGCAGCAGCGTAAAAAGGATGGGGTGGGGGCAGTGCAAATAGTCCGGGTAGCCATGATTAGCTGTTCAGGAGTCTTATGGCTTGTGGGTAGAAGCTGTTGAAGTCTTTTGGACCTAGACTTGGCACTCCGTACCGCTTGCCGTGCGGTAGCAGAGAGAACAGTCTATGACTAGGGTGGCTGGAGTCTTTGACAATTTTGAGGGCCTTCCTCTGACACCGCCTGGTATAGAGGTCTTGGATGGCAGGGAGCTTTGCCCCAGTGATGTACTGGGCCGTACGCACTACCCTCTGCAGTGCCTTGCGGTCAGAGGCCAAGCAGTTGCCATACCAGGCGGTGATGCAACCAGTCAGGATGCTCGGTGGTGCAGCTGTAGAATTTTTTGAGGATCTGAGGACCCATGCCAAATCTTTTTAGTCTCCTGAGGGGGAATAGGCTTTGTCGTGCCCTCTTCACGACTGTCTTGGTGTGCTTGGACCATGATAGTTCGTTGGTGATGTGGACACCAAGGAACTTGAAGCTCTCAACCTGTTCCACTACAGCCCCGTCGATGAGAATGGGAAGAGGATTGGGAGAAAGTCATATGGTCAGATAAAACCAAAATATAACTTTTTGGTAAAAACTCAACTCGTCGTGTTTGGAGGACAAAGAATGCTGAGTTGCATCCAAAGAACACCATACCTACTGTGAAGCATGGGGGTGGAAACATCATGCTTTGGGGCTGTTTTTCTGCAAAGGGACCAGGACAACTGAACCGTGTAAAGGAAAGAATGAATGGGGCCATGTATCGTGAGATTTTGAGTGAAAACCTCCTTCCATCAGCAAGGGGATTGAAGATGAAACGTGGCTGGGTCTTTCAGCATGACAATGATCCCAAACACACCGCCGGGCAACGAAGGAGTGGCTTCGTAAGAAGCATTTCAAGGTCCTGGAGTGGCCTAGCCAGTCTCCAGATCTCAACCCCATAGAAAATCTTTGGAGGGAGTTGAAAGTCTGTGTTGCCCAGCGACAGCACCAAAACATCACTGCTCTAGAGGAGATCTGCATGGAGGAATGGGCCAAAATACCAGCAACAGTGTGTGAAAACCTTGTGAAGACTTACAGAAAACGTTCGACCTGTGTCATTGCCAACAAAGGGTATATAACAAAGTATTGAGAAACTTTTGTTATTGACCAAATACTTATTTTCCACCATAATTTGCAAATAAATTCATTAAAAATCCTACAATGTGATTTTCTGGAATTTATTTTCTTATTTTGTCTGTCATAGTTGACGTGTACCTATGATGAAAATTACAGGCCTCTCTCATCTTTTTTAAGTGGGAGAACTTGCACAATTGGTGGCTGACTAAATACTTTTTCCCCCACTGTATATATACAGTGTGTGCAAATGTAGCAAGTTATGGAGGTAAGGCAATAAATAGGCTATAGTGCAAAATAATTACAATTAGTATTAACACTGGAATGATAGATGTGCAAGAGATTATGTGCAAATTGAGATACTGGGGTGCAAATGAGCAAAATAAATAATAATATAGGGATGAGGTAGTTGGGTGGGCTAATTTCAGATGGGCTGTGTACAGGTGCAGTGATCGGTAAGGTGCTCTGACAACTGATGCTTAAAGTTAGTGAGGGAGATAAGTCTCCAGCTTCAGAGATTTTTGCAGTTCCAGTCATTGGCAGCAGAGAACTGGAAGGAATGGCGGCCAAAGGAGGTGTTGGCTTTGGGGATGACCAGTGAGATATACCTGCTGGAGCGCATACTACGGTTGGGTGTTGCTATGGTGACCAATGAGCTAAAATAAGGTGGGGATTTGCCTAGCCCTGATTTATAGACGGCCTGGAGCCAGTGGGTTTGACGACGAACATGTAATGAGGACCAGCCAACAAGAGCGTACAGGTCACAGTGGTGGATAGTGTATGGGGCTTTGGAGACAAAACGGATGGCACTGTGATAGACTACATCCAATTTGCTGAGTAGAGTGTTGGAGGCTATTTTGTAAATGACATCGCCGAAGTCAAGGATCGGTAGGATAGTCAGTTTAACGAGGGCATGTTTGGCAGCATGAGTGAAGGAGGCTTTGTTGCAAATAGGAAGCCGATTCTGGATTTAACTTTGGATTGGAGATTCTTAATGTGAGTCTGGAAGGAGAGTTTAGTCTAACCAGACACCTAGGTATTTGTAGTTGTCCACATACTTCAGGTCAGACCCGTCGAGAGTAGTGATTCTAGTCGGGTGGGCGGGTGCCAGCAGCCGTTCGATTGAAGAGCATGCATTTAGTTTTACTAGTGTTTAAGAGCAGTTGGAGGCTACTGAAGGAGTGTTGTATGGCGTTGAAGCTCGTTTGGAGGTTTGTTAACACAGTGTCCAATGAAGCGCCACGTATATTCCAAATGGTGTCGTCTGCGTAGAGGTGGATCTGAGAGTCACCAGCAGCAAGAGCGACATCATTGATATACACGGAGAAAAGAGTTGGCCCAAGAATTGAACCTTGTGGCACCCCCATAGAGACTGCCATAGGTCCAGACAACAGGCCCTCCGATTTGACACACTGAACTCTATCTGAGAAGTAGTTGGTGAACCAGGCGAGGCAGTCATTTGAGAAACCAAGGCTATTTAGTCTGCCAATAAGAATGCGGTGGTTGACAGAGTCGAAAGCCTTGGCCAGGTCAATGAAAACGGCTGCACAGTACTGTCTATTATCGATCGCGGTTATACTATCGTTTAGGACCTTGAGCGTGGCTGAAGTGTACCCATGACCAGCTCGAAACCGGATTGCATAGCGGAGATGGTACGGTGGGATTCAAATGGTCGGTGATCTGTTTGTTAACTTGGCTTTCAAAAACTTTCGAAAGGCAGGGCAGGATGGATATAGGTCTGTAACAGTTTGGATCTAGAGTGTCACCCCCTTTGAATAGGGGGATGACCGCGGCAGCTTTCCAATCTCTGGGGATCTCAGACATTACGAAAGAGAAGTTGAACAGGCTAGTAATAGGGGTTGCGACAATTTCGGCGGCTAGTTTTAGAAAGAAAGGGTCCAGATTGTCTAGCCCAGCTGATTTATAGGGGTCCAGATTGTGCAGCTCTTTCAGAACATCAGCTGTTTCAGAACATCAGCTGTCTGATGATAGTTACACTGTTTATGCACACCATTTATGTATTTATATACAGTGGGGAAAAAAAGTATTTAGTCAGCCACCAATTGTGCAAGTTCTCCCACTTAAAAAGATGAGAGAGGCCTGTAATTTTCATCATAGGTACACGTCAACTATGACAGACAAATTGAGAAAAAAATCCAGAAAATCACATTGTAGGATTTTAATGAATTTATTTGCAAATTATGGTGGAAAATAAGTATTTGGTCACCTACAAACAAGCAAGATTTCTGGCTCTCACAGACCTGTAACTTCTTCTTTAAGAGGCTCCTCTGTCCTCCACTAGTTACCTCTATTAATGGCACCTGTTTGAACTTGTTATCAGTATAAAAGACACCTGTCCACAACCTCAAACAGTCACACTCCAAACTCCACTATGGCCAAGACCAAAGAGCTGTCAAAGGACACCAGAAACAAAATTGTAGACCTGCACCAGGCTGGGAAGACTGAATCTGCAATAGGTAAGCAGCTTGGTTTGAAGAAATCAACTGTGGGAGCAATTATTAGGAAATGGAAGACATACAAGACCACTGATAATCTCCCTCGATCTGGGGCTCCACGCAAGATCTCACCTCGTGGGGGTCAAAATGATCGCAAGAACGGTGAGAAGAAATCCCAGAACCACACGGGGGGACCTAGTGAATGACCTGCAGAGAGCTGGGACCAAAGTAACAAAACCTACCATCAGTAACACACTACGCCGCCAGGGGACTCAAATCCTGCAGTGCGAGACGTGTCCCCCTGCTTAAGCCCGTACATGTCCAGGCCCGTCTGAAGTTTGCTAGAGTGCATTTGGATGATCCAGAAGAGGATTGGGAGAATGTCATATGGTCAGATGAAACCAAAATAGAACTTTTTGGTAAAAACTCAACTCGTCGTGTTTGGAGGACAAAGAATGCTGATTGCATCCAAAGAACACCATACCTACTGTGAAGCATGGGGGTGGTAACATGCTTTGGGGCTGTTTTTCTGCAAAGGGACCAGGACGACTGATCCGTGTAAAGGAAAGAATGAATGGGGCCATGTATCGTGAGAGTTTGAGTGAAAACCTCCTTCCATCAGCAAGGGCATTGAAGATGAAACGTGGCTGGGTCTTTCAGCATGACAATGATCCCAAACACACCGCCCGGGCAATGAAGGAGTGGCTTCGTAAGAAGCATTTCAAGGTCCTGGAGTGGCCTAGCCAGTCTCCAGATCTCAACCCCATAGAAAATCTTTGGAGGGAGTTGAATGTCTGTGTTTCCCAGCGACAGCCCCAAAACATCACTGCTCTAGAGGAGATCTGCATGGAGGAATAGGCAAAAATACCAGCAACAGTGTGTGAAAACCTTGTGAAGACTTACAGAAAACGTTTGACCTGTGCCATTGCCAACAAAGGGTATATAACAAAGTATTGAGAAACTTTTGTTATTGACCAAATACTTATTTTCCACCATAATTTGCAAATAAATTCATTAAAAATCCTACAATGTGATTTTCTGGATTTTTTTTCCTCATTTTGTCTGTCATAGTTGACGTGTACCTATGATGAAAATTACAGGCCTCTCTCATCTTTTTAAGTGGGAGAACTTGCACAATTGGTGGCTGACTAAATACTTTTTTTCCCCACTGTATATATATGTATATTTATTTATTTATTACTGGATTTTTTACATAGCTCACCCTATATCATTCTTAGTATATTCATCCGGTGTATACAGTTGAAGTCGAAAGTTTACATACACTTAGATTGGAGCCATTAAAACTCGTTTTTACATTTTTTGTCATTTAGCAGACGCTCTTATCCAGAGCGACTTACAGTTAGTGAGTGCATACATTTTCATACTGGCCCCCCGTGGGAATCGAACCCACAACCCTGGCGTTGCAAGTGCCATGCTCTACCAACTGAGCTACAGGAGGTTTTTCAACCACTCCACACATTTCTTGTTTTCAAACTATAGCTTTGGCAAGTCGGTTAGGACATCTACTTTGTGCATGACACAAGTAATTTTTCCAACAATTGTTTACAGACAGATTATTTCACTTATAATTCACTGTATCACAATTCCAGTGGATCAGAAGTTTACATACACTAAGTTGACTGTGCCTTTAAACAGCTTGGAAAATTCCAGAAAATGATGTCATGGCTTTAGAAGCTTCTGAAATGCTAATTGACATCATTTGAGTCAATTGGAGGTGTACCTGTGGATGTATTTCAAGGCCTACCTTCAAACTCAGTGCCTCTTTGCTTGACATCATCATGGGAAAATGAAAAGAAATCAGCCAAGACCTCAGAAAAAGAATTTTAGACCTCCAGAAGTCTGGTTCATCCTTGGGAGCAATTTCCAAACGCCTGAAGGTACCACGTTCATCTGTACAAACAATAGTACGCAAGTATAAACACCATGGGACCACGCAGCCGTCATACCGCTCAGGAAGGAGACGCGTTCTGTCTCCTCGAGATGAACGTACTTTGGTGCGAAAAGTGAAAATCAATACCAGAACAACAGCAAAGGACCTTGTGAAGATGCTAGAGGAAACAGGTACAAAATTATCTTGATCCACAGTAAAACGAGTCCTATATCGACATAACCTGAAAGGCCGCTCAGCAAGGAAGAAGCCACTGCTCCAAAACCGCCATAAAAAAGCCAGACTACGGTTTGCAACTGCACATGGGGACAAAGATCGTACTTTTTGGAGAAATGTTTGGCCATAATGACCATTGTTATGTTTGGAGGAAAAAGGGGGTTGCTTGCAAGCCGAAGAACACCATCCCAACCGTGAAGCATGGGGGTGGCAGCATTATGCTGTGGGGGTGCTTTGCTGCAGGAGGGACTGGTGCACTTCACAAAATAGCTGGCATCATGAGGAAGGAAAATTATGTGGATATATTGAAGCAACATCTCAAGACATCAGTCAGAAAGTTAAAGCTTGGTCGCAAATGGGTCTTCCAAATGGACAATGACCCCAAGCATACTTCCAAAGTTGTGGCAAAATGGCTTAAGGACAACAAAGTCAAGGTATTGGAGTGGCCATCCCAAAGCCCTGACCTCAATCCTATAGAAAATTTGTGGGCAGAGCTGAAAAAGCGTGTGTGAGCAAGGAGGCCTACAAACCCAGCTTGTGGAAGGCTACCCTACACGTTTGACCCAAGTTATACAATTTAAAGGCAATGCTACCAAAAACTTCTGTCCCACTGGGAATGTGATGAAATAAATAAAAGCTTAAATAAATAATTATCTCTACTATTATTCTGACATTTCACATTCTTAAAATAAAGTGGTGATCCTAACTGACCTAAAACATGGAATGTTTACTAGGATTAAATGTCAGGAATTGTGAAAAACAGAGTTTTTAAATGTATTTTGCTAAGGTGTATGTAAACTTCCGACTGTATACGTACAGATTGCATTACTGTTACAGTGCTATTTGGATTCATTGGATTTGTTCCGACATTTAAAGATTTCAATTTGTAATTGTTTTATTATTATTTGTATTATTTGTTTGACATTTTACTGCATTGTTTGGAGCTAGGAACATAAGCATTTATCTGCATCCACTATAACATTTTCTTCACTGTGTACGTGACCAATAAACTTTTATTTGATACGATTTGATTTGATAAAGGTTACTGACTGAAACATTAGTGTCTATGGAATTTTCCTTTGCCAAATCAGGCAAAATAACCATCTGAAACTTCTGTCTGCTTGTTTGCACATTGTCATAATTCCGTTCTGATGGACCTAGTTTAGATTCTGTGCCTCCTGTGTTTACATTGACAGCTTTGATTTTGAAGTGCAGGGATCAGACACTGTTTTCCTGCATGCTCTCTTTCCCTCCGTCTGTTTCCTTTTTGCCTGTTGGTTCTGTTGTCCTGCAACACAACAGAGAGCTCAGAGTTACTGAGTTGGCACTTTACTGGAACTAGTGGTGGGGTGGAGACCCCATGCTGAGAGATGGGGAGAGCGAGGGGGAGGTTCTTGATGAAAGTCATTCTGAATTGGAGTGCCCTCTAGTGTCGGGGATGTGGTGACAAGCTCAACTCAATTTTTTCAAGCTTGACTCAACTCAAAATATCCCTTTTCAAAATGGCTTTTAAGGACTTCTGTTGAACGCTCTTCTCTGACACCTGGGTTGAATTCATTAGGAACGTTTTGCTACGGTCTATATTAATGAAACAACCTTAACATACATTCAATCAAATGTATTTATAAAGCCCTTTTTACATCAGCAGATGTCATGAAGTGCTATACAGAAACTCAGCCTAAAACCCCAAACAGCAAGCAATGCAGATGTAGAAGCACGGTGGCTAGGAAAAACTCCCTAGAAAGGCAGAAACCTAGGAAGAAACCTAGAGATGAACCAGGCTCTGAGGGGTGGCCAGTCCCCTTCTGGCTGTGCCAGATTATAACAGTACATGGCCATTATGGTCAGTACATGGCCATTAAGGTTACGTTTTTGTCCAAGATGTTCAAACGTTCATAGATGAGCAGCAGGGTCAAATAATAATCACAGTGGTTGTAGAGGTTGCAACAGGTCGGTACATCAGGAGTAAATGTCACTTGGCTTTTCATAGCCTGGCATTTAGAGGTTGAAATAGCAGGTGCGGTAGAGAGAGTTGAAAACAGCAGGTCTGGGACAAGGTAGCACGTACGTCAGGGTTCCATAGCCGCAGGCAGAAGAGTTGAAACTGGAGCAGCAGCACGACCAGGTGGACTGGGGACAGCAAGGAGTCATCAGGCCAGGTAGTCCTGAGTCATGGTCCTAGGGCTCAACTCTCAAATACTGTAGACCTACAAGATCAAAGTTAGGAAACCTGCACACCAAATTGCGCGTCATCACTTTCTAGGCCATACATATCTTTGTTAGTCGCTGGTTGTGTTATGTCTGTCTTTTTAAACCTATTGTCTGTGACAGGTGGGTCTGAGGGCATTCTTCGGGCGTCCGGGCCAGTGGTTCGAAGAGAATGATCTGGACGGGGATAAGAACTCTATCTTCCATGACGTGGACGGCTCTGTGACGGGCTACAGGGACACGTATGTGGGCAGAGCAGACAACTACCTGATCCGTCACCCCGGCTGTGTCAACGTCACCCAGTGGAACGGAGTGGTCTGCAGTGGCACCTATTCTCAGGTACGGATGGGACAGTGGCCCTAATGCCTATCACCATTGACTTTATTCATTGCTTAGGATATACAATGCATAGAAGTGACCAAACTCTATTGGTCAATCATTTTCTAATGTGTGTCCTCCAGGTGTATATCCAGACCCAGGGTGCTCGCAGCCTCAGTCTGTCCATCAGTAGAGATGAGTACCCCGAGGCTCCTCTGGTGCTGAGGGGTATTAACAGCCAGGGGGCGCTGTCCCAGCAGTACCAGCCTATCGTCATGATGAGCAAGAGCTACACCCTGCACTGGGACGGCCCTGCTCCCAGAGAGATTGTCCTTTCCCTCATAAACTTCAACCAGTGAGTGGCACACTGGGACTGGTGTGTGTGTGTGTGTGTGTGTGTGTGTGTGTGTGTGTGTGTGTGTGTGTGTGTGTGTGTGTGTGTGTGTGTGTGTGTGTGTGTGTGTGTGTGTGTGTGTGTGTGTGTGTGTGTGTGTGTGTGTGTGTGTGTGTGTGTGTGTGTGTGTGTGTGTGATGTGTGTGTGGTGTGTGTGTGTGAGGGTGAGTGTGAGTGTGTGAGTGTGAGTGTGTGTGTGTGTGTGTGTGAGTGTGAGTGTGAGTGAGTGTGAGTGTGAGTGTGAGTGTGAGTGTGAGTGTGAGTGTGAGTGTGAGTGTGAGTGTGAGTGTGAGTGTGAGTGTGAGATCTGGGTCTGGAGGTCTCTTTTTTTTCTACTGTGTGTTTGAATGTGTGTGCGATAAGAGGATATGTTTGTCAGTTCGTAAGCCAGATCTCTAACCTTCATTGTCACCTGTTGGCTCCTCCTCTCTCTCCAGAGGTGACTGGGTGCTGGTGGGTCTCTGCTACCCACCCGACACCACCTTCCAGGTCATGGCTGACATCAATGACCGCCAGAGCAACATCTTCGACGACATCACCGACTATGGGCCTGTGTTTTCCCTCGCCGAACTGGAGAAGAGGCTGCTGGAGAGGAAGTACTTCTTTGACCGCAGTGTGGGGTGAGACAGTCACTATACCCTAATGTCTCTCTATCCATATGGCTATATCTACTATAGCTCTCTCTCCCTCTATAATTTTTACTTAGTCATACATTGAATTGAAGTAAATAGGAGACTAACATTTTTAAGTGAACATTTTGCTTACGTTAGGATTCGCCCCTCTGTCTGTCTCGCTCTCCCGCACCACTCTCTCGATTGACACCGGCCTCTCCTCTCCCAGCTTGCTGTGGCTGTATTTGCGGGCGAGGCAGAGGCGCGATGGCCACAGTTACTGCTCGGTTAAGGGCTGTGAGAGAGTGAAGGTGATGGCCAGCACATCGTCCTCCAAACTGACCTGTAACTGCACAGCCAAGGCCTACCCCAAATACGCCAAGACTCCCTCGGCAGTGGTCGCCATGCCCACCCTCAGCACCCAACCATGCAGGGACTGTGGTGCCTCCCAGGTTAGCCTACTAGCCCCCCACATTGTCTTTGTTCCATTAGTATGCAATTCTATTGGAAAAGGAATGAGTTCATGTTGTGTTATCTGACATAAAAGCCCAGCTTTAATCTGTGTGTTTTCTGGTAGCTGGTGTTTTCCAGTGACCCGTGGAACTCCTACCTCCAAACTCAGATCAAATCGCTCAGCAGCAAGGAGCAGCAGAGTGGCGACACACAGTCCTTTATCACTGTGAGTGCCACAAATTTTAAATATAACAAAGTATTACATTATCTCTTGGTCAGTACAGTGTCCCGGTGTCACAGAATCACAGTGTGCATAATGACTGTTGTTTGCATGTTGTTGGTGTGCTGCTGTTGTTTAACTTCCATCAAACAGCCATTATAAATGTTTATGAATGGAATACTCATTTATTAATAGTATGCACACTATTGATAAATACAAAAGCACCACCCATGTTTTTAATCGGTTTGTGGTTGTAGCACGCCAGCGTATCTCTTACCCACTTTTCTACAACACCTTCTCTCAGGTGAACAGTGAGACATTCTCCTTCACACAGCCAGGCATCTTCCTGGTCTCTGTTGACGCCTGCTCTGGAAAAGTCACAAAGAAGTCATCTTTCCCCAAAATGGACCCCAAAATGGAGCAGTATCTTAAAACTGGATTACCAAAGAGGTGAGGGGGAAGAATTAGGCCCTTGCTGGTTGGTTTGATCAGGCGTTTGACTTGATGGTGAATCGATGAATCATAATTGGTTATATTTTCTCATGACTAGGTCTATAGTGCTTCTGGGAACACGAGGGCAGCCCGATGGCTTGGTCAGTGTTGCACGATATCTTGTCCCCCTGGGCATGGCTAAGGCAGCAGATCTGCAGGGTAAAGGTAGGTGTCACTCTCAAATGGTTCCCTCTCGCGGTTGCTATTACCGTAGGCCAGGTCTGGTTTTTCTATACAATTCTCTGTATCTCGTGACAGTTTTTTTCCTCTTTCATTCCTCTTCCTGCTGTCTCTCTTAACTATGTATTTTCTCTGCGACGTATACTTTTTCTTCTTTCTCTGCTCACCTCATTACAGTATTTTCCACATGACACTGTGTTTCTCTCACAGAGAGCCTGGTGTTTTGGGGGTTCCAGGGTGGCTCTGCCCCCCCTCCGTGGGCCTCCATCCTGGTTGGGCAGGGTGAGGAGGGGCTGGGGCTGCAGGAGCGCTACCTCCCCTTGGGCCTGGAGGCCTACGGCTGCACACAGCCCAGCACACGCAGAGACCTGGAGCTACTGAGGGCCGCCACAGGACCACAATGACAAATGTGAACACAATTTACCCAAAACACAACCAACCAGCAAATGAATGTGAACTGCTGAACTTTTATTTATTATTTTATTGGCAAAGATATTTACTATTTTGGGGGTTAATTAAGTGTGTGTGTGTGTGTGTGTGTGTGTGTGTGTGTGTGTGTGTGAGTTATATTTGAACAAATTAGAACTGGGAATAAACGGGGATGGACCCAGAATGGAACTATACGAGCAAATTAACAAATTAAGTAACCACATCAAACTTGTGTGGTCTGTCACTTCTATCCAGTTCCCCCTGATGGGTTTTTGGCTCAGGCCAGCGTTTGACCTGTCTGCTGCTCACCACATCCATAGATGAAACACATAATTAAGAAGGAAACTGAAAAAGCAAACCAAAGGAAAAACACTCACTATTACACACTTTCTTTTTTTTTCTTCTGTCTGTTTCCTCGCTCACTTTTTTCTGCTGTTTTTGCACGTCCCAGGGGGCATTTTGTTCAGCGACTTGATCTGTTAAGGGCAGCTGTATTATAATGAAAACATTTTGTATGGGATTCCGTTGAGATTGTTGTGTTTCCAACAAACCTTTTTTCCCAGGATGTGTCCTTTTTTGTTCCATATTTATTTGATCTCTACACAGTGCCACTTTCCCCTAGGGCTGGCTATGTGTGTAGCAGAGATGGATTGTTTCTCTTTTTCTACTAATTTACCTTTTAGTATGGCCATGTATGTTGTTTATTACATATAAATGCCAAAAGTATGTGTTTCAGGGGGACATTTTACAAGGTGAACATAGCCTTAACACGAACACAGATTAGTAGTCCATACCAAAACCAAGGCTTACTGTACCTCTGTGGCCTCAGCAGGTGATTTGAGCAGGGCTCCCCCACTGTGCTGGTGATTAGTAACTTTCTGTATGTGATTGGGTGCATTCATTTCAGCTCGCCCGGTGAAGATTTCACTTTAGGATCTAAGAAATAGACAAAAATGTGCAAACTCCACCTACACAGTGCCCTGGACGAGCTAAAATTAATGCAACCATTGTGAGAGATCCTCCAAAGAAAAGGATTTGCTTTTTAACCACTGTACTGTTGTAAATAAGAGTTTCTTTGTTATGCAAAAAAAAATTCTCCCTCAATGCTTTTAAGATTCACTCTCCAAATTGAGCTCTTTGAAAAGGAATTAGTGTTTTAAAAGTGTTGGTGGTGTGGATGAAAATATTGAGAAGCAGTCAATGGTGTGTGTGTGTATACTGTGTGAGAGTGCCTTTCAATTTGGGGTGAGTTGTATTTGAAATGTTGAATCACTATACTCATGACAGTTTATTTCTTTAATCAAACCTTTTATATTTGAATTCTCACATCGTCAGTGCTCTTCTGAAATTGCAGAGATGATAACTTTGTGATGAAGTGTCCTGTCATCATTGTCTTGTCATTATTTTTGCTGATGTATTCAACAAAATCAAGGATGCCTCTAGGATGACTTAATGTTATGCACAAAGGAATCAGATTACTGAAATCTCGGATCTAGCCAATGAGACTAATGGGGCAGCTGTATAGAGTAGACTTGGGTTATAGATGGCAAGAAAGGTTTGGTAGGGAGACGATCAAGAACAGTGCATTTCTAAAGATGTACTGCTATTTTACAATCTTACCACTTGGGGGTAGGCTTGTACCAATAGTTAGGAAGTCCTATCTAGCCTAAACCCATTACATTTTACATTTGAGTCATTTAGCAGAAGCTCTTACCCAGAGCGACTTACAGTTAGTGAGTGCATACATTTTTTTTCTTCTCATACTGGCCCCCCGTGGGAATCGAACCCACAACCCTGGCGTTGCAAGTGCCATGCTCTACCAACTGAGCTACACGGGACCTACCATGCCATCAATCTGTAACATGTGTTTTCATGCTGCAGATGTAATATGAAATTCCTATGAGAACTGACATAAAGACTTATTGTGGGATCATTCATTGTTCAAAGCAGTATTCTGAACCTTTGAATACATATTGGCCAATTATTTTTGAAGGTTTCATATATATATGTATTTTAAATGTCTTTATTTTTACCCCCTTTTTCGATCTTGTCTCATTGCTGCAACTCCCCAACGTCTCACGAGGCGAAGGTTGAGTCACACATCCTCCGAAACATTACCCGCCAAACCGCGCTTCTTAACACCCGCACCAATGTGTCGGAGCCAACACTGTTCAACTGACGACCGAGGTCAGCCTGCAGGCACCTGGCCCGCCACAGGAAGTCGCTAGAGTGCGATGAGCCAGGTAAACCCCCCCGACGCTGGGCCAATTGTGCGCCACCCTATAGGACTCCCAATCACAGCCGGTTGTGATACAGCCTGGGATTGAACCCAGGTCTGTAGTGACGCCTCTAGCACTGCACCACTCAGGAGGCCAAAGTTTTAATATTTTAATGATAGTAGGAAAGGAGAGAGGAAGAAACGTGGTAGAGCGGCAAGAGGCCGAGACGGGGCTTGAACTCCCCCGTCGCCAGCGCTACCACTAGACCATTGAAATCAATGCTATATACCTGCATTGGTTCACAAGTCACAGTCATTTGACCTGCATAAGTGTGGCACACAGAGAGAGAGGATCTCTGGCTGAACTGGTCATGGCTGCCAATCCATAAATAAGCTTAATTTGTGATTGATGGGTCCTGCTATATTTCAAGCATTTATCAGAAGCTCTTATCCAGAGTGACTTACAGTTTTGTACTTGTCCCCCGTGGGAACCGAACCCACAACCCCAGCATTGCAAGCGCCATGCTCTATCAACTTGTCACACAGGAGCCGTGCTACTACTGTGACTGTGTAGTCAAGACAGAGTTGTCATATTATCTTAAATTTACTCAAAGAATCTCAGTGAAAATGTGACAATTGGACTGGCAGACGTTATGATTGTACAGATATGTTTTGAGCCTCTAGGTATATGATAAAATATTATTATTATATAAAATAGACTAGATAACATCTCGAAATCATTTTAGGAGAAAAACATTAGCCAATTAAAAGATGATAAACCTATCCGTCTACAAACAGGCGAGGTGGCCTCTACAGAATGAGCACTATAAAAGAAAACATACAAAGCATTGAGAATTGGTTTCGCTTCATGCATTAGTCTGAAATAAACATTGAGAAAAATGTGTTATGCTTTTAGAAAGTTTGTAACTGGCTTTGGATCCCCATAGGTCTATGCTTTGGATGTGTAAGGCAGTCTACTTCAATTGAAAATAACTCCTGAGGTTTAGCCTACAATTTAAATTACGGTAGGCCTACACATGATTTGTGGGGTGGGGGGGTGTCTGGAGGTCTGTGCCCGTTCTTTAGGGGCACCTCTGGAGGTCCATGCCCGTTCGCTAATCTGGCCCTGCAATGATGCCATCATAGTTTTTTATAAGTATTTTTTTAAATCATTACTAGCTTTTTTTTAATAGGAACAAACTGAGGTCAATCTAGCGCCAAATGGCCTTTTTGTCACGTAATTCGTAATTTCTGTCCGCCCATCCGCACACCTACATCATCTATAGTTTAGCGCGAACCTCTGATTGCATGAAGAATTTGAGCACTGAATTGTAGGAAGACTGGGGAGCTGAGAGGAGAAGACCAACAACCTCTGGAAAGGTGAAAATATGTAATTTAGCTAGGCAGCTATGTACTTACTGGTTCTTTTCTCTGTAGTAGGGCTTTTGAAGTATTGCAGTTCTCCGTAACTGTCAAAATGGCCACCATTCACAGAAGCAACACCTAGCTGCTGATAATTCGGTCTTCCATTACAATAAGCGCTAAACCTGTGAGTTGAGCGCAGGTGTAGGCCTAAACATTTCATAGGCAGGCTATATTTTGACATTTCCAATACAGCTAGTAGGCTCTATGCCTACAATTGTGTTTTTACTTACTTTTTTGAAAATGTAAATGAGGTAGATCAAATCATTTGTAGTCTAATTGCCCTCCTAATCGTGAATGTTCTGTTGCTAAGGTTCCAATTAGGCTTTTAAATTCAGTGTGAATATAATTAGAGAAAAATACTACATGGTAGTCATGTCACGTGCAAGTTTAAGTGTGTGTTGTTGTGGGCAGCAGCCCCTGCCCACAACAACACATTTGCACTGAAGATTATGCCATGTAGAATACTGTAACACACACACACACACACACACACACAGGCTAGGCCTATACCTACACTCTTAGAAAAAAGGGTTCCAAAAGTGTTCTTTTTCTGTCCCCATAGGAGATCCCTTTTTGGTTCCAGGTAGAACTCTTTTGGGTTCCATGTAGAACCCTCTGTGGAAAGGAAATCAAAGGGGTTATACCTGGAACCAAAAAGGGTTCTTCAAAGGGTTCAACTATGGAGAGAGCCGAAGAATCCTTTTAGGTTCTAGATAGCATCAGAGTGTACCTTGTGGCAACATGGGGTTATCTTTTGTCTTTGCCAGTAAGAAAGGCAACCACATGTTTTATATTAGACTATACACTGATGAATACAGTATTTTAGTCATATAGAAACTACACCATATATACAAACGTATGTGGACTCCCCTTCAAGTTAGTGGATTTGGCTATTTCATCAACAGGTATATAAAATCGAGTACACAGCCATGCAATCTCCATAGACAAACACAGGCAGTAGGATGGCCTTATTGAAGAGCTCAGTGACTTTCAACGTGGCACCGTCATAGGAACTGTTCGTCAGGAGCTTAATGAAATGGGTTTCCATGGCCCAGTAGCCGCATGCAGTGCCAAGCGTCGGCTGGAGTCGTGTAAAGCTCGCCGCCATTGGACTCTGAAGCAGTGGAAACGCGTTCTCTGGAGTGATGAATCACGCTTCACCATCTAGCAGTCTGACGGAACGAATCTGGGTTTGGTGGATGCCAGGAGAATGCTACCTGCCCGAATGCATAGTGCCAACTGTAAAGTTTGGTGGAGGAGGAATAATGGTCTGCGGCTGTTTTTCATGGTTCAGGCTAGCCCCCTTAGTTCCAGTGAAGGGAAATCTTAATGTTACACAATCTAGACTTTGTGGCAACAGTTTGGGGAAGGCTCTTTCCTGTTTCAGCATGACAATGCCCCCGTGCACAAAGTGAGGTCTATACAGAAATAGTTTGTCGAGATTGTTGTGGAAGAACTTGACTGGCCTGCACAGAACCCTGACCTCAACCCCATCGAACACCTTTGGGATGAATTGGAAAGCCGACTGTGAGCCAGGCCAAATCGCCCAACATCAGTGCCCGACCTCACTAATGCTCTTGTGGCTGAATGGAAGCAAGTCCCCACTGCAATGTTCCAACATCGAATGGAAAGCCTTCCCAGAGGAGTGGAGGCTGTTATAGCAGCAAAGGGGGGACCAATTCCATATTAATGCCCATGATTTTGGATTGAGATGTTTTACGAGCACGTGTCCACATACTTTTGCTCATGTAGTGTACAGTCGTGGTCAAAAGTTTTGAGAATGACACAAATACTAATTTTCACAAAGTCTGCTGCCTCAGTTTTGATGATGGCAATTTGCATATACTCCAGAATGTCATGAAGAGTGATAAGATGAAAAGTCCCTCTTTGCCATGAAAATGATCCCCAAAAAACATTTCCACTGCATTTCAGCCCTGCCACAAAAGGACCAGCTGCCATCATGTCAGTGATTCTCTCGTTAACACAGGTGAGAGTGTTGACGAGGACAAGGCTGGAGATCACTCTGTCATGCTGATTGAGTTAAAATAACAGACTGGAAGCTTTAAAAGGAGGGTGGTGCTTGAAATCATTGTTCTTCCTCTGTTAACCATGGTTACCTGCAAGGAAACACGTGCCGTCATCATTGCTTTGCACAAAAAGGGCTTCACAGGCAAGGATATTTCTGCTAGTAAGATTGCACCTAAATCAACCATTTATCGGATCATCAAGAACTTCAAGGAGAGTGGTTCAACTGTTCTGAAGAAGGTGTCAGGGCGCCCAAGAAAGTCCAGCAAGCGCCAGGACCGTCTCCTAAATTTGATTAAGCTGCGGGATCAGGGCACCACCAGTGCAGAGCTTGCTCAGGAACGGCAGCAGGCAGGTGCGAGTGCATCTGCACGCACAGTGAGGCGAAGACTTTTGGAGGATGGCCTGGTGTCAAGAAGGGCAGCAAAGAAGCCACTTCTCTCCAGGAAAAACATCAGGGACCGACTGATATTCTACAAAAGGTACAGGGATTGGACTGCTGAGGACTGGGGTAAAGTCATTTTCTCTGATGAATCCCCTTTCCGATTGTTTGGGGCATTCAGAAAACACCTTGTCCGGAGAAGACAAGGTGAGCGCTACCATCAGTTCTGTGTCATGCCAACAGTAAAGCATCCTGAGACCATTAATGTGTGGGGTTGCTTCTCAGCCTAGGGAGTGGGCTCACTCACAATTTTGCCTAAGAACATAGCCATGAATAAAGAATGGTACCAACACATCCTCCGAGAGCAACTTCTCCCAACCATGCAAGAACAGTTTGCCTTTTCCAGCATGATGGAGCACCTTGCCATGAGGCAAAAGTGATAACTAAGTGGCTCGGGGAACAAACATCGACATTTTGGGTCCATGGCCAGGAAACTTCCCAGACCTTAATTCCATTGAGAACTTGTGGTCGATCCTCAAGAGGCGGGTGGACAAACAAAACCCCACAAATTCTGACAAACTCCAAGCATTGATTATGCAAGAATGGGCTGCCATCAGTCATGATGTGGCCCAGAAGTTAATTGACAGCATGTCAGGACGGATTGCAGAGGTCTTGAAAAAGAAGGGTCAACACTGCAAATATTGACTCTGCATAAACTTAATGTAATTGTCAATAAAAGCCTTTGACACTTATGGAATGCTTGTAATTATACTTCAGTATACCATAGTAACATCTGACAAAAATATCTCATAACACTGAAGCAGCGAACTTTGTGAAGACCAATACTTGTGTCATTCTCAAAACTTTTGACTACGACTGTATATTATTGTAATTACCGGTAAACTACTAGATACCTAATTTACATACATTTTCATCCATTTATTGGACATTTCATTCTCCTTTAGACTATCATGGAAACACTGATATATCTCCACTCATATGTTTTTTATTTACTTTTTATTTTTTCACCTTTATTTAACCAGGTAAGCCAGTTGAGAACAAGTTCTAATTTACAACTGTGACCTGGCCAAGATAAAGCAAAACAGTGTGATAAAAACAACAACACAGAGTTACATATGGGATAAACAATACGTACAGTCAAGAACACAATAGAAAATCTATATACAGTGTGTGCAAATGTAGTAAGTTATGGAGGTAAGGCAATAAATAGGCCATAGTGCAAAATAATTACAATTTAGTATTAACACTGGAATGATAGATGTACAGAAGATGATGTGCAAATAGAGATACTTGGGTGCAAATGAGCAAAATAAATAACAATATGGGGATGAGGTAGTTGGGTGGGCTAATTACAGATGGGCTGTGTACAGGTGCAGTGATCGGTAAGCTGCTCTGACAACTAATGCTTAAAGTTAGTGAGGGAGATAAGTCTCCAGCTTCAGAGATTTTTGCAGTTCGTTCCATTCATTGGCAGCAGAGAACTGGAAGGAATGGCGGCCAAAGGAGGTGTTGGCTTTGGGGATGACCAGTGAGATATACCTGCTGGAGCGCATACTACAGGTGGGTGTTGCTATGGTGACCAATGAGCTAAGATAAGGCAGGGATTTGCCTAGCAGTGATTTATAGATGACCTGGAGCCAGTGGGTTTGGCGACAAATATGTAGTGAGGGCCAGCCAACAAGAGCGTACAGGTCACAATGGTGGGTAGTATATGGGGCTTTGGTGACAAAACGGATGGCACTGTGATAGACTACATCCAATTTGCTGAGTAGAGTGTTGGAGGCTATTTTGTAAATGACATTGCCGAAGTCAAGGATCGGTAGGATAGTCAGTTTTACGAGGGCATGTTTGGCAGCATGAGTGAAGGAGGCTTTGTTGCGAAATAGGAAGCCGATTCTAGATTTAACTTTGGATTGGAGAGGCTTAATGTGAGTCTGGAAGGAGAGTTTACGGTCTAACCAGACACCTAGGTTTTTGCAGTTGTCCACATATTCTAAGTCAGACCCGCCGAGAGTAGTGATTCTAGTCGGGTGGGCGGGTGCAAGCAGCGTTCGATTGAAGAGCATGCATTTAGTTTTACTAGCGTTTAAGAGCAGTTGGAGGCTACGGAAGGAGTGCTGTATGGCATTGAAGCTCATTTGGAGGTTTGTTAACACAGTGTCCAATGAAGGGCCAGATGTATACAAAATGGTGTCGTCTGCGTAGAGGTGGATCTGAGAGTCACCAGCAGCAAGAGCGACATCATTGATATACACAGAGAATAGAGTCGGCCCGAGAATTAAACCCTGTGGCACCCCCATAGAGACTGCCAGGTCCAGACAATGTGATGGTATTCATAGCTAAGCTATTTCTATACTGTAGGCCAGTGTTTCTCAACTCTGGTCCTCGGGTACCCCCAACAGCACAATTTTTTTTGTAGCCAAAAATACCTGATTCAACTGATTCAAAATACCTGATTCATATACCTGATTCAACAAGTAGAATCAGGTGCGCTTGTCCGGGGCCACAACAAAAATATATACTGTTGGGAAACACTCCTGTAGGCTGCTAATAGTGTCTGTATTTGTTGCTAGGTTGTTAAGAGGACCGAGCACGCCCCCATTCTCATTGACGGGGCTGTAGTGGAGCAGGTTGAGAGCTTCAAGTTCCTTGGTGTCCACATTACCAACAAACTATCATGGTCCAAACACACCAAGACAGTCGTGAAGAGGGCACGACAAAGCCTATTCCCCCTCAGGTGACTGAAAAAATGTGGCATGGGTCCTCAGATCCTCAAAAAGTTCTACAGCTGCACCATCGAGAGCATCCTGACTGGTTGCATCACTGCCTGGTATGGCAACTGCTCGGCCTCCGACCGCAAGGCACTACAGAGGGTAGTGCATACGGCCCAGTACATCACTGGGGCCAAGCTTCTTAACAGCTTCTACCCCCGAGCCATAAGACTCCTGAACAGCTAATCAAATGGCTACCCGGACTATTTGCATTGTTCCCCCCCACCCCCCCACCCCTTCTTTTACGCTGCTGCTACTCTCTGTTTATTATCTATGCATAGTCACTTTAACTCTACCTACATGTACATATTACCCCAATTACCTCGACTAACCTGTGCCCCAGCACATTGACTCTGTACCGGTACCCCCTGTATATAACCTCACTACTGTTATTTTACTGCTGCTCTTTAATTATTTGTTATTTTAATATTGTTTTGATCTATTGTTTACTTAACACTTATTTTTCTTAAAACTGTGTTGTTGGTTAAAGGCTTGTAAGTAAGCATTTCACTGTAAGGTCTACACCTGTTGTATTCGGCGCATGTGACAAATACAATTTGATTTGATGTATGCATATTTGTGAGTGCATCAGGCAGTGGGTTACGAGTTTCCTAGCTGATGTGTGAGGTCCTGAATAATTAAATGGTTCTGACAGCAACACAGGGGTGCGTTTCCATGGCACCCCCTCACCCGTGGACATGCCACACTGAGGGGTAATGTAAATCTCTTCTCTGCTTAATGTCAGTGAAGGGTTGTTCTCTGGAACAGGGCACATAATGGCATTATGATTATGGTAGTCAGAGAACCTGCTGTAGCCAACCCACACAAAGCAGTGTACAATGTTGTAAGACTTGTCATATGGTCAAAGCAGAAATCCTCTTATCCCATTACACAGATTAGGCTAAAATAAATAACTATAAAACAGTGATGTCATGAATCTCAAGATTGATTCTTCAGGAAGTATATCTGCACTGGGAGCAAAATGGAACATCAAAGTCACACAGCCATTACCTTTTACTCCAGTGGGCTAAATCAGTTTCTTTGTGGTCTTAAACAAATCTACTTTGAAACAAAAGTATACACCTCAAACACTGGATATAGAGTTGACATTTATACAATTTTTAATTTGCATCCCAATATTACACGTTATATACATCCCAGAAGACTGAAATATAACAAAACCGTTTGACATAGAAACACCAGATTTTCCCGAAAAAAATTATGTTTATTCATTATGAAATTATGGAAAATATTAATAACATTTTACCCATGAGGCCACTAGAGGGTGCTTTGGTCATTCATTTGACATTTTAGTCATTTAGCAGACGCTCTTATCCAGAGCGACATACAGTTAGTGAGTGCATACATTTTCATACTGGCCCCCCGTGGGAATCGAACCCACAACCCTGGCGTTGCAAGCGCCATGCTCTACCAACTGAGCTACACGGGGCCTGCGGGAAAGGGCTACAGTTGATAATTTATCGAACTGTCTTAGCTCAAATCAAAGAAACATCAACAAAATACTAAATAATATTAGTCTATTGAGTTCTTTGTAAACACGTAATGTGAAGAATGTTTCAAACTTTCAAAGGAGACTTACATTTACATTTTAGTCGTTTAGCAGACGCTCTTATCCAGAGTGACTTAGAGTTAGTGCATTCATCTTAAGATAGCTACAGTGGGGAAAAAAAGTATTTAGTCAGCCACCAATTGTGCAAGTTCTCCCACTTAAAAAGCCTGTAATTTTCATCATAGGTACACAAAAAAGATATACAAATCCAGAAAATCACATTGTAGGATTTCTAATGAATGTATTTGCAAATTATGGTGGAAAATAAGTATTTGGTCACCTACAAACAAGCAAGATTTCTGGCTCTCACAGACCTGTAACTTCTTCTGTAAGAGGCTCCTCTGTCCTCCACTCGTTACCTGTATTAATGGCACCTGTTTGAACTTGTTATCAGTATAAAAGACACCTGTCCACAACCTCAAACAGTCACACTCCAAACTCCACTATGGCCAAGACCAAAGAGCTGTCAAAGGACACCAGAAACAAAATTGTAGACCTGCACCAGGCTCGGAAGACTGAATCTGCAATAGGTAAGCAGCTTGGTTTGAAGAAATCAACTGTGGGAGCAATTATTAGGAAATGGAAGACATACAAGACCACTGATAATCTCCCTCGATCTGGGGCTCCACGCAAGATCTCACCCCGTGGGGTCAAAATGATCACAAGAACGGTGAGCAAAAATCCCAGAACCACACGGGGGGACCTAGTGAATGACCTGCAGAGAGCTGGGACCAAAGTAACAAAGCCTACCATCAGTAACACACTACGCCGCCAGGGACTCAAATCCTGCAGTGCCAGACGTGTCCCCCTGCTTAAGCCAGTACATGTCCAGGCCCGTCTGAAGTTTGCTAGAGTGCATTTGGATGATCCAGAAGAGGATTGGGAGAATGTCATATGGTCAGATGAAACCAAAATAGAACTTTTTGGTAAAAACTCAACTCGTCGTGTTTGGAGGACAAAGAATGCTGAGTTGCATCCAAAGAACACCATACCTACTGTGAAGCATGGGGGTGGAAACATCATGCTTTGGGGCTGTTTCTCTGCAAAGGGACCAGGACGACTGAACCGTGTAAAGGAAAGAATGAATGGGGCCATGTATCGTGAGATTTTGAGTGAAAACCTCCTTCCATCAGCAAGGGCATTGAAGATGAAACGTGGCTGGGTCTTTCAGCATGACAATGATCCCAAACACACCGCCCGGGCAACGAAGGAGTGGCTTCGTAAGAAGCATTTCAAGGTCCTGGAGTATCCTAGCCAGTCTCCAGATCTCAACCCCATAGAAAATCTTTGGAGGGAGTTGAAAGTCTGTGTTGCCCAGCGACAGCCCCAAAACATCACTGCTCTAGAGGAGATCTGCATGGAGGAATGGGCCAAAATACCAGCAACAGTGTGTGAAAACCTTGTTAAGACTTACAGAAAATGTTTGACCTGTGTCATTGCCAACAAAGGGTATATAACAAAGTATTGAGAAACTTTTGTTATTGACCAAATACTTATTTTCCACCATAATTTGCAAATAAATAAATTAAAAATCCTACAATGTGATTTTCTGGATTTTTTTTCCTCATTTTGTCTGTCATAGTTGACGTGTACCTATGATGAAAATTACAGGCCTCTCTCATCTTTTTAAGTGGGAGAACTTGCACAATTGGTGGCTGACTAAATACTTTTTTCCCCCACTGTAGGTGGGACAACCACATATCACAGTCATAGTATGTACATTTTATCTTAAATAATGTAGCTATCAGCAAAGTCCGAGCTAGTAAGGGGGAAAAAAAGTAAGTGAGGGGAGGTGCTGTGAGAGGGGCTTTTTTAAAGATACTCTTTGAAGAGGTAGGGTTTCGGAAGATGGGCAGGGACTCTGCTGTCCTAGCTTCAGAGGGAAGTTGGTTCCAGGATTGGGGTGCCAGGACAGAGAAAAGCTTGGACTGGGCTGAGCGGGAGCTGCCCTCCCGTTGGGGTGGAGGGCCAAGAGACCAGAGGTGGCAGAACAGAGTACTCGGGTTGGGGTGTAGTGTTTGAGCATAGCCTGAAGGTAGGGAGGGGCTGTTCCTCTTTCTACTTCGTAGGCAAGTACCATGGTCTTGTAGCGAGCTTCGACTGGAAGCCAGTGGCATGTTGGAAAACTTGGGAAGGTTGAACACCAGGCGGGCTGCAGCGTTCTGGATAAGTTGCAGGGGTTTGATGGCACAAGCGGGGAGCCCAGCCAACAGCGAGTTGCAGTAGTCCAGACGGGAGATGACAAGTGCCTGGATTAGGACCTGCGGCACTTCCTGTGTGAGGTAGGATCGTACTCTACGGATGTTGTAGAGCATGAACCTGCAGGAGCGAGTCACTGCTTTGATGTTTGCAGAGAATGACAGGGTATTGTCCAGGATCATGCCAAGGTTCTTTGCACTCTGGGAGGGGGACACCGTTGAGTTGTCAACCGTGATGGAGATGTATTGGAGCGGGCAGGCCTATCCCAGGAGGAAGAGCAGCTCCGTCTTGTCGAGGTTGAGCTTGAGGTGGTGGGCCGACACCCAAGCTGAGACCTCTGCCAGGCACGCAGAGATGTGTGTCGCCACCTGGGTGTCAGAAGGGAGGAAGGAGAGAAGTAGTTGAGTGTCATCCACATAGCAATGATAGGAAAGACCATGTGAAGATATGATGGAGCCGAGTGACTTGGTGTATAGACAGAAGAGAAGAGGGCCAAGAACCGAGCCCTGGGGGACACCAGTAGTGAGAGTGCATGGTGCAGACACATATCCTCTCCACGTCACCTGGTAGGAGCGGCCTGCCAGGTAGGATGCAATCCAAGAGAGGGTGGAGAGGAGGATCTGATAGTTCACGGGGTCGAAGGCAGCTAGGAGGATGAGAACAGAGGAGAGAGACTCAGTTTTTGTAGTTTTGGACGTCAGAGGGGTTGAGTGTTGACTAATTGCCAGCGTCTCGGGGCGGGTGGGGGCAAACGCACCCACTGATGGGAGCAGACATTCATGTTGTCTTTGTATTATATTGTAGTTGTGTTAAATACATTTAATTCAATAAAAAAAAAGAAATACAAATCTTGTACGATTTACACTCACATTTGCTCTTCAGAGCCCGCAAGCACACACACACACACACACACACAAACCCACACACAGTGTGTGAGAGCGAGAGAGACAGGGCTACTCAATTACCCTTTAACTTCAAATGCCTCATCAGTTCCCCTACCCCATTAGCCAGTGCATTAACCTTATCTACCTGCTAATGGAGAGGCATTAGACACTTATAGCACAGCCAGTGTAGCTGAAAGGTGCTCAGGGTGTTAAATACTTTACCCTGTCCTTAAACATGATGAGACCAGTTTATTAGGCCAGCAGTAACTGAATAAAAATGTTAGTATTTGTCATTGCTCTTTGTCGACAATGCTGAAAGAAGGGTTTTTGTGATTTTCTCCATAAGGACATCTACAGTATGTCACTATTTTGTGTGAATAATGTATTCTACCAACTCAGACATCAGATCTGTAAATCCAATCTGAAATTTGAAACAGCAAACCATCCAATCAATGTCCCAATCTACCTGTCAGCCGAATCCCTTTCCCAGCCCTCTGATAGAGACCACCATTAGCTGCACTATGTTTATCCCAAACAAACACTGAACAAAAATATAAAAGCAACATGTAAAGTGTTGGTCCCATGTTTAATGAGCTGAAATAAAAAATCCCAGAAATGTTCCATATGCACAAAAAGCTTAAACAGCATGATCATTACACAGGTGCTAGGGACAATAAAAGGCCACTTTAAAACGTGCAGTTTTGTCACACAACACAATGCCAGTTTTGATGGAGCATGCAATTGTCATGCTGACTGCAGGAATGTCCACCAGAGCTGTTGCCAGAGAATTGAATGTTAATTTCTCTACCATAAGCTGCCTCCAACGTCGTTTTAGAGAATTTGGCAGTACCTCCAAATGGCCTCACAACCGCAGACCACGTGTAACCGAGAAAGAGAAAAGAGCCTACACATGGTGTTGATTATAGGTTCCAGAGCCAGTCAGAACAGTGACCAGGCTCTCCTGCAGTCTTGGGGTCTCCATCAGGCCCTCCCTCTCACGGCCCCAATCAGCTCCCAGAGCAAAGGCAATTCAGCCATTTAATCATCTCATTATTCCTAATATTATCTCATCATTTTGCTATGGCTAACGGCCATTTGACTGTTCTCACACACAGAGCCACGATTGGCCAGGTTCTCTGGAATAGGCCATTTATACAACCCTGGGAATATTTTTTTTATGACTATGATTGAAGAAAGAGTACAGAATCAGTAGCTCATGTAGCTATCCATGTATTGATCCAAAGATGTAAGGAGTACCGTCTATCTTATAGTTAATATGTCTTTAATGGATGGGATGTCTCGGCATCTAGGCTAGATCTAGGCATGTCTATCTAAATAATTGTGTCTTTCTATTTCCAGTGATATAACCAACTGAAGCTGTAGGTTCCCTCATTCTAAGATATGTCCCACTGACTAGGTTGTAAAATTCTGGTAACTTTCTGAAAATTACAAGGTTTTCCAGAAATCCTGGTTGGAAGATTCCCCAAATCTTGCAGGAAATCCCGGGATTTCTGGGAAACCTGAAGATTTTAGGAAAGTTACCGGAATTTTGCAACCCTACCCCTGACTATTATTAACTGCCGACTACAGTAGATTAGACATCCCACTGGGCACACACTGGTTGAATCAACATTGATTCCACGTAATTTCAACAAAATTACATTGAACCAACGTGGAATAGATGTTGAATTGACGTCTGTGCCCAGTGGGATGTCTAAAACAAACCTGGCCACAGTCATAAAGTCGCTGAATTTAGGAGTTTGTTGGTCTTTTTCTCACCATTCCTTTTAAACCTTGGCTTTAGTCCTCACCAGTGCTAATGACCCTGGTTTCTTTCTCTGCACCAGGTGTTCAGGGGAGTGGGAGTGAACAGCAGCATAGATTCAGCATGGCTCTTCATCAAGGGACTTCATCCACACGTCTCCACAACAACTACCCTCCACCTCCAGATACTCAGAAGCATCAGATATGGCTGCTCCCTCACCAACTGAAGAGCCACGTACAGTGTGTGACACACACTGGCAAAACACCAGCCATCACAGGTATGATGCCATTACTAGGGATGGGCATTTTAAAGAATGTCTTGTGTTCGAGTACTGTCATGAAAATAATTTTGAGTACTTGCATGTTAGCGTGAAATAGGGTTGAAGGCAAAAAGTTTGCATAATGCCATCGGTTGTTCAAATTACTGGTTGTTCTGACAACTGAAACAGCATTTACATATTTTCACGGCACTTTACATACTCCACAAACACTGTTAGACTTAAATCTCCTAAATATTTGCACATTTTAAATTGTGTAGTACTTGTATTCGATTATTAAATAAAATAAAATCAAAATATATTTGCCACATGCGCCGAATACAACAGGTGTAGACATTACCGTGAAATGCATACTTACAGCCCTTAACCAACAATGCATTTATTTCTTAATAAAAAAGTAAAATAAAACAACAACAACAAAAAAGTGTTGAGAAAAAAAGAGCAGAAGTAAAATAAAAGAACAGTAGGGAGGCTATATACAGGGGGGTACCGGTGCGGAGTCAATGTGCGGGGGCACCGGCTAGTTGAGGTAGTTGAGGTAATATGTACATGTGGGTAGAGTTAAAGTGACTACTGTATGCATAAATAATTAACAGAGTAGCAGCAGCGTAAAAAAATGGGGTGGGGGTGCAAATAGTCCGGGTAGCCATGATTAGCTGTTCAGGAGTCTTATGGCTTGGAGGTAGAAGCTGTTGAGAAGCCTTTTGGACCTAGACTTGGCGCTCCGGTACCGCTTGCCATGTCGTAGCAGAGAGAACAGTCTATGACTAGGGTGGCTGGAGTCTTTGACAATTTTGGGGGCCTTCCTCTGACACCGCCTGGTATAGAGGTCCTGGATGGCAGGAAGCTTGGCCCCAGTGATGTACTGGGCTGTACGCACTACCCTCTGTAGTGCCTTGCGGTCGGAGGCCGAGCAGTTGCCATACCAGGCGGTGATGCAACCAGTCAGGATGCTCTCGATGGTGCAGCTGTAGAACCTTTTGAGGATCTGAGGACCAATGCCAAGTCTTTTCAGTCTCCTGAGGGGGAATAGGCTTTGTCGTGCCCTCTTCACGACTGTCTTGGTGTGTTTGGACCATGATAGTTTGTTGGTGATGTGGACACCAGGGAACTTGAAGCTCTCAATCTGTTCCACTACAGCCCCGTCGATGAGAATGGGGGCGTGCTCAGTCCTCTTTTTTTTCCTGTAGTCCACAATCATCTCCTTTGTCTTGGTCACGTTGAGGGAGAGGTTGTTATCCTGGCACCACACGGCCAGGTCTCTGACCTCCTCCCTATAGGCTGTCTCATCGTTGTCGGTGATCAGGCCTACTACTGTTGTGTCGTCGGCAAACTTAATGATGGTGTTGGAGTCGTATTAGCTATCGAATACAAACCTTGAATCGAGTACTTGAGTACTCGCGACACTCCCTGGTCATTCATTCACAAGAGTCCCGCAGGCTGTCACATCATTGAGCCCACTAGTGAAACTAGATTAAAATGAGTCAGTTGTGAGAAGGGAAACTGTGTTCTGTAATAATGTGTGTGGTGTGCTACAAGGCTGTTTGGCAATTATTTACCCCCTCAAACTCAGGACCCAATCAGCCAGCAGTTTAAAGTGGTAAAATGGTGGGTTGTGTAAGGATTCTCATTATCTCTCCTCCGTGTTGTATGGAGGAAACTGTAATCATGACGTTGGAGAGAGCCACCCCCTCACTGCCGGTTGGGGCATAATTGAATGGTATAGGCCTAATTGTTACACTTCAATGTAGTGTTGTCTGTTCCTTAAGATTTCTTCATGGTTCTGAGGTTCTTGGGCGAATAACTAACCTCGTCAAAATGTTTAGACATTAATTAAGGGAGAGATTTTCAGGTCTGTTCTCAAACCTCTATTTCACACACACACACACACACACACACACACACACACACACACACACACACACACACACACACACACACATACACACTTACCTTGCTTGATTGCATCTAAGTCTACTTGTGCAAAGGCGAGTGGAGACTGACTGTCAGTTCTTTGGTTAAGGTATCACAGATAAGAGTAAAGTTGTGGGGTTTTAGTGTGTGGTCCATTTGACTTGAGGATGAGTAATGGCTCTAAAGAAGTAGTGTGGCAGTGAATGGGCCTAAGTCTGGGTTCTGGTTGTGACAGGCGTGCCAAATCAGTCTGCTGTGGACCTGTCAGAGAACGGACAGGCCGTGACAACGGAGGGGGGGGGGGAGACAGAAGGAGTGGGTCGAGGGTGGAAAGGAAAGAGGGAGACCGAATAAGAATGACATAGGATGATTGAAATGTTGGGGGCAATGAGAAGCAACTGAAAACTTCAGAGTTAGTAGAAGAGAGAGTACAGGACAGGAATTCGGAGAGGTGGTGGATATTGACAAGGGGTTGAGGGAAGAGATGGAGATATATTGACTAGAGGAGAAGAGAGAGGGGGGCCATCATTCCTCAGTATCCAGACAACAGAGCTCTACCCCCCTGGCCTTAAAGTGATCACATGGGCCCTTCAGTCGCCCCAGCAGACCCCCATCCCGATGTTGCCCTGGCGTCAGTGGGATCTCGTCATTAATTCATAACGGAACGCAGGCTAAATTAGCACTCATTAGCCTCCTGCTGTTTACTTTATTTTATTTGCCGTCATTACCCACCCAATCAGGGGGGAGCTTTATAACTCCCTCACCTAGCAACCTGCACCGGGGAGATGCTCAAAGGATCCGGACTCTTCTGGTCCTCACATCACATCACCCCGCCCCCCCACCCTGCTCAACATTCCCCAGAACAGAGTGGTGCCACCGCTGGTGACTCAGGTGCCTCCCCCAATGACGTTCTGCGGGTCACACGCCAGTGAGGTCCAACAGACAGATAGACAGACAGGAGAAGTGTTCTCTGTCTCCCTCTCTTTATTTTATTATCTTTCTCTGAATTCTTTGACCTTTGTCATTTTTATCTTCAGACAAACGGTTCAATTTGACCAATGAGGGAGAACAGAGGAGATTTATCGTATCATTTGAGGAAGAGTGACAGGATCATCATCGTCATCATCACCACCATCATCCTCCTGGGCATTGTTTTCATCATCATTTGAGGTGAAGTGATAAGCTGTTTTCTGTGGAGAGGTGTGCACGGGGTGTGTGAAGGTGTTTGGGTTCTAGTCTCCTGGGCCCCAGTGTGGTGTCGTGACCCCGAAGGAGGGGGTACAAGTCCAGGTTGACAGTGTTGCTATCTTACACACATGTGCGTCATGCCTCGTTCTCCAGCACTTTCCCAGTAGAAGAGAGGAAATCGAGGGACTACTTACCTGTGGCTCCTGGACAAAGACATCTTCTCACTGAGCCACTCTCTCCATTGAAATTGTAGAGTGGCATTTTTGGGGGGCAGGAGGGGGGGCATTTCCTTCAGCAAAGAAAGTATTCTTTGACAATAATATTCAGAGGTCACTCAAGAAAAGCAGGAAGAAAAGTCAGCGGTCACTCACAGACCATTGAAACGGTAAGAGATGTGCCATTTTGGATGGACAAAGGAAGAGGAAAATACAAAGTGGTCGAACATTAGACTACTGTTAATTTGCTATTGTGTTAGAGAAAAATATTTCTCTGCGAATAACCACATTGATATATTTTCAGTAGGCTTATTCGTTTTAGTTTATTAGGCTTTCTCATAAATAATTCAAGATCGTGTTCATCTGTTGTGATTGTGACTTGGCTTTTTGGGTAGTTTAGGAGGTCATGGTGGAATTTGGCAAGAGAATCTCTTTGGTTGCTTGGACTGATACAGTAATTCAAGGATATTGGCTAGCCATACTGTGTACAGTATAGGTTACACTAACTTGCCGTGGCTGTTGGATCTGTTTATAACTGCTTAAAAGGTCAGAGATGGTGTGTGGACATGAATAGCTGCACCTAGCCGTAAGTTGATGCTGTAGCGAACTATCCTTGCTGGATATGACGGTCTGTTAAATGATCATTGTATTTAGCTGTACTGTACTTTGTTGTTGTGATGGACTGGTAAAAAAATTGACAGTTGACGGTTGAATAAAGTTGACTTAATAGCTGTACACTCTTAGAAAAAAAAGGTGCTGTCTAGAACCTTAAAGGGTTCTTCGACTGTCCCCATAGGAGAACCCTTTGAAGAACTCTTTTTTGTTACAGGTAGAACCCTTCTGGTTTCCATGTAGAACCCTTTCTACAGAGGGTTCTATCTGGAACCACAAAGGGTTCTCCTATGGGGACAGCCAAATAACCCTTTTGGTACCCTTTTCTCTAAGAGTGTAGGTACTGGCCTAGCCTGTGTGTACTAGATAGTGATAATGATACCAAGCAGGTCATGGTAAGACTGGTGAATAAATTATAGCTTTATCTAATTTTCCATCTGTTGGCTGTTGGATGGTGAGGTGGCCAACAACATATGCTCTGTCTGTATAAATCATTGACAATCCTCCTCCCCTCTCTCAATCTTTTTTTGTTCCTCTCTCAATACTTTTTTCCCTCACTGTACATGTACCTATCAAGCCACCAAGATCCCCCTTGTGAGTGTTTCTTCCAAACAGCATACAGTTCTCTCTCTCTCTCTCTCTCTCTCTCTCTCTCTCTCTCTCTCTCTCTCTCTCTCTCTCTCTCTCTCTATATATATATATATATATATATATATATATATATATATATATATATATATATATATATATATATATATATTATTTCACAATCATTTTCTATAACAAGCCCTTAAGTAAAAGGAAAAATCCACCTAAACCACTAATTCCTATAATTTACAATGTTAAATAACACTAATATGTGAGAACAATATTTGGGAAAAATGTGTTTCATTTTGTTGTCGACTACAAAACCCACAATGCCCACAAAACCCACAACCCACAACTCCGCAAACAATGCAATGCTCTCTCTATAGGCTGGCTAGCTAGCAAACGTAGCTACACACAATAATACCAAAGTCAATATCAGTATGTGAAGTAGCTAGTTAGCTGTAAAATTGCCTAAATCTTGCAGGAGATTTTAACCAAACAAATTTAAAACAAATTATTCCAAAGTATCACCAACATGTATCCTGCCCTACGAGAGGAAAAAAAATTCTGGACCATGTGTACACAAACATCTGTGACGTATACAAAGCCTTCCTTCCCCCCCACTTTGGCCAATCAGATCAAGTCTCTTTCTTCCTACTCCCAGCCTACAAGCAGCAACTCAAGATGGAGCCAACACAGAGAATAGTGAGGCGCTGGACAGAGGAGGCAGACTCAATGCTGCACGACATATTTGAGAATACTGCTTGAAATATGTTCAAAGATTCATCCACCCAGGACTCATCCATCAACATTGAGGAATATCCTGTACATCGCTAGTGACAGGCTTCATTATTAAATGTGTTGATGATGTTGTACCCACAATAATAAACTGGACATACCTCAACCAAAAACCCAGAGAAATCTGTACCATGCTGAGAGCCCATACTGCAAAATTCAATGTCAGCAGAACGAACCCCGACGACTCGTTGGTGCGCAGTGCGTACAAGGCAAGCAGGTACGAGCTCCGCAAATCCATTAGGGACGCAAAAAGACGATGCAAACTCAAACTTGAATCGATATTCGACAACACAGACTCACAACACATGTGGCAAGGACTACAGGCTATCACGGACTACAAAGGCAAATCTAGCTGAGTGGTGCCCACCGAAGCCTCCCTCCCAGACCTGCTTAACAAATTCTAGGCTCGCTTCGAGGCAGACAATACCGAGCCATCCAGGAAGGCTTTCGCTGCTCCAGACAACCAGGTGCTTTCACTCTCCAAGGCTGACGTGAGGAAAACTCTCAAAAGAGTGAATATTCATGAAGCCACCGGACCAGATGGCATCCCTGGCCGTGTCCTCAGTGTGCACTGACCAGCTGAGGGACATCTTTAACCTGTCCCTGTCCCAGGCCGTTGTCTCCACCACCATCGTTCCAGTGCCCAAGAAAACCAAGGTGGGTGAGTGTGACTGTCGCCCCGTCACACTCACCCCTGTCATCATGAAGGGCTTCGAGAGGCTGGTCATGGCCCACATCAAGGCTAGCATGCCAGGCACACTAGACCCACTCCAATTTTCCTAATGTTCCAACAGATTCATGGAAGATGCCATTTCCATTGCTATTCACACAGTCTAACACATCTGGACAAGAAGAACTCTTATGTGAGAATGCTGTTCATTGACTACAGTTCAGCATTCAACACTATTGTTCTCTCTGAGCTCATCACCAAGCTCAGAGCCCTGGGTCTGGACAGTACCCTCTGCAACTGGATCCTGTACTTCCTGACGGGCAAACCACAGGCTGTTAGGATTGGCTACAACACCTCCTCCACACTGACTCTTAACACAGGGGCCCAC